>NC_137622.1:30400430-30415042 GCF_963280865.1 Gymnoscopelus braueri
ACAAACACACACACACACACACACACACACACACACACACACACACACACACACACACACACACACACACACACACACACACACACACACACACACACACACACACACACACACACACACACACACACACACACACAAACAAACACACACACAGTATAGTATATGATATGTGCCTCTAGAAACCCTAATCAGTTATTATTATAAAGGCTGGCCTGTGTGTGTGCGTGTGCGTGCGTGTGCGCGCGCGTGTGTGTGTGCATGTGTGTATGCGTGCGTGCGTGCGTGCGTGCGTGCCTCATATCTTAGCTTCTCACCGTACCATTATTGGCACCCTCCTCGCCTTTAACCAGGAGGAAGGAATGTGGCCTGGCCTAGATACACGCCAAAGCATGAAAAGCCCGGGTGTCTATTTGTGCCATTCTGTCTCCCTCTCCAACCATATTTCAGGCTTATTCTCACAGGGGTGCGAGCCACTACCCCCCCCCCCCCCCCCCCGCACCCCCCCCAAACACGCACAAAGGAGCAAAGTGGCGAGGAAAAGGGTACCCTGTAGAGCGGCCTGTCAGGTGCAACAAATTAATGGCAAATCTAGTGCGCTGCCGACTGCCAGCCAGGCAGGCAGGGGTGGCAGCTGGTCGATGGGAGGCCAGCAGCTCTCTCTCACCGCCGCCATGCATGCGCATTAACGTGGCACAGAAAAACCCCCGTTCTGGGATCCGACTGCGGTGATGTTTACGAGTCCTTCCCATTTTGTCCTGAAAGGTGAGGAGGAACGCGCCAGGCGGAATTGGTTAACGGCGAGCACAGCTGTCCGCAGAACATTGGCAAGAATTGAATCAGCAGGAAGGATGGTCCGCCATCGCCGCTCACTCTGGAGGATGCTGGGGCTTTTTATTACATAGTGTTGATTGTAAAATATCCTTGAATATACTGTACTGTATAACTTAAAGTATATACGTTTGTTCCATTGATCCAAGCCCGGAACGCAATCGATTCGTTCAAATAAACATGCTCTGAAAATGCACATGGCCCACCCATCTGACCACTTAACTTAACCCATGTTAACCCATTTAGACCTGAGGCTGATTTTAAAAAACGCCTTCTAGATCCTAACCTACGTTTTCAGAAAAAAAAGTAAAAAAAAGTCCTGTTGCTATATAGATGCAGCATCTAAAATGACACAGATGCTTTCCCGGTTTTAAAGCTATAACAACGTATAGGCTTTCCCGGTCTTCTTTCACGGACCCCCATTTGGGACCATATTCTTTTAATTTCTGGGACCCTAATATATTAAATCTATACTGTAAAATCCTATGTGTTCATTTAAAGGAGTAGTTCACACCAAAAATGACTTATTTTCTATCAATCACACGCCCCATGAAGCCTTGAATTCATGGAGATTCTTTTGTTTTTGTCGCATTCCTAAGACAATAATTTGATGACCAGCGGAGACCCATTAGGAGACTCAATTGAGTCTCCTACTGACAGATGAATTATCATCAAATTATTGTCTCAGGAATGCAACAAAAACTAAAAGATCTCCATGAATTCAAGGCTTCATGGGGTGTGTAATTGATAGAAAATAAGTCCTTTTTGGGGTGAACTACCCCTTTAACTCTGAGAGTGTTCAAATGGAACCAAAAGGACCAGTTAGGGTCCATTTGGTTCCATTTGTTCAGACCCGAAAAGGTTCCGCAAAGGTCCTCTTGGACCCCTGGTGGTCCCCGGACCTGATGTTTAGAGCCGGGTGTATCATGCTGTATAGTTTATTTTCTTTTTTTTAAAGTAACTAATAGCTTAACTGTACGCATACAGTCTCGCAAACATTTGGAGGATAGTATAATGAGTACATATTATATACGCTATACTCTTTCAATGTGCTATTTTTCCATTGTCATAACCAGTTCATGAACCGGATAGAAACAGCGAATTCTTTCGTCCCAAGTTCACTGAGGTTGAAATCGTACACTCCACCCCTGTACGCCCCCACCCCCCCCCCCCCCTCTCTGCACCAGTGCTGCTGAAATGGGCTCGTCTGATTGCACTTGAAAGACTGCAATGACCTGAAAACAACTTCCAAAATTATAAATAACCAACCCCTTTCCTACCAACCCTGCAACCCCACCATCTTCCCTTTAATCCAGCGGATGGAGGGCATGACAGGAGAGTGGCCCCCTCATTCACACAGCCAATCAAAGTCTTTACGGAAGATCAAAGGTGCTTCTTGGACACTAATGCAAATCTCTGGAGATTAATGCCAGTTAAAACCACTGTGGAATTTTTCAGCGACTCTGGAGTTAAATCCTTGTCGAGAAAGTGTCGGTGACACGGAGCAAGAGAGAAGTCAACAACAGGACCTGCTACAGGACCTCCACACTGAAATAACCGCAGTGCTAAACCATTTATGGATGTTCTTAATACCCATCTCCCAACTTCATTTCTAGTGCTGATTCACCAATGTCCAATTCTGTAATTTGCATTTTCTGCAGTGTTTCCTTACTTACTCTATAGCAACTAGAGGTGGAACGATTAATCAAACGCGGTGTGATGCGACGCGTTTTAGAGCTTGTAGATGTAGATGTAGAGCTTGTAGATGTGCTATTTTCAAATATTCAAATATTTGTATTTTTTTTTAACACAAATCTTGTATGGGTGTCCCTGGCACAAAATATCTCCAGACAGGGGGTCCGCAGACTTAATGTATATTATCTGCGGGTCCTTGACATGAAAATGTTTGAGAACCATTGGTTTAAACAACATTAGGAAACAAGCCAAAATAAGCAACTATACACTCTAGAAACAAGCAACAAAAAAAATACAACTACCAATGTTTACAAGCGACTTTACAGGGGAAAAAAAGGTCGCTTATAACACTGCTGCATGGATGGCTCTGTTTGTATATATGATCAAGCGATCAGACATGTTATTGGGTGTTGTGGAATCTGCGTGTACCGACCTGAGTGCAGTTACATCAGTAAAGTCTTCTAACCTGGAGAATCTTTGTCATGCCTGTGTTTACCCACACCTCGTCACCCAGCAGAACAAATCTGTTTGTTGACCAAGTTAACAAGGAAATGTTGGCTTAAGATATGTCGTCATCATTAAGGCAGGTAACATTGGCTGCTCACACTCAAATATTAGCTAATTTATGTTTAGAACATATTGACATTTAGACATATGTAACTACATCTAAAACATTTAAATCGGTGCATTTATTGACCTCTAATGACCAAAAATCGCTGTCTCTCTGTATAATGCATTCAAATGGTCCACCAGATGACTTCCGGGAACTGATTCATGCCTACTACTAACTGACATGACTATCAAATATTTTGGACTTCCTCCCTTACTCTGGTCTGAAGGTAGAAATGGTCTTCAGCTAAATGAGGCTCACCTGTGGTCAATCAACATTTTCACTTTTTAGCAATTTCTGACCTATGGAATCATCAGTAAAACACGTGAGCCTTTAGGAAACAAATTTGTTTGGAAAAGCATTAGAGCTCTAGTCTAGGCTGTGGGTTTAATCTTATATATATTATATCGGAATGTGCTTTCTGAAAAACCAAATGAATATAAACATATATATCAACATTTATTGCCTAAAGTGCTGACTGTGGTGCGCTTTCATCACTCTGTATCGCATATCTGCCTTAGAAGCCATGAATAAAAGAAAAAGATTCTGACTTAAGAGGAGATGAACACTTTTATTTTATTCATTTCTTGGCATCTGTCTGAGTCCATTTAAACCACAAAGAGACTGTGGTGTTTGCAATTGCAACCCTGCTTTTTGCAGGAAATATAAATTCCGCAAGTACAAAGAACGAGTTAAGAGTAAGTACAAAGAACGAGTTAAGAGTACTACGCATGAAAACCTTTGATGAAATGTAACTCTTTCAGTCTCGTGACACTCGCAGCGTTGCGTTTATGTCTAATTCCTCTGCAAAAAATCCATTCAGACATTATTATGTGATATACTCAGTGGTGAAAAGTAACTCAAGTACAGTACTTACTTAGTACACTATGAGGTATTTTTACTTTATTAGTGTATTTCCAATTTTCAATACTTTTACTTCTACTCCACTACAATGCAGAGGCAAATGTTGTACTTTTACTCCACTACAATTATTTGAAAACTTTAGTTACTTTGTAGATTTAGATTATTATTTCAAAACATACATTAACCACTTCAGCCCTATATTTTATACTTTATTGAAAATAGCCGATCTACAAGCTCACAACGCGTCGCAAAGTGACGTGTTGTGAGCTTGTTGATCTGCTATTTCAAAATGTTTAACTGTGAAAACTTATGAAATGGGACATTCTGCAAAATGAGTACTTTTACTTTTGGTACTTAAATATATTTTGATCACTCTCAAGTATATTTTGAATACCGGACTTTTACATATAACAGAGTATATCTACATTGCAGAATTTATACTTTTACTTAAGTACAAAATGTGAGTACTTCTTCCACCACTGGATGAAATGTAAACTCTTTCAGTCTCGTGACACTCACTGCATTGCATTTATGTCTAATTCCTATGCAAAAATCCATTCAGACATCATTATGTGGTATATACTTTGTATCCAGAGTTCATTATGTGATATACTTTGTATCCAGAGTTCATTATGTGATATACTTTGTATCCAGAGTTCATTATGTGATATACTTTGTATCCAGAGTTCATTATGTGATATACTTTGTATCCAGAGTTCGTGTGCAGATGTGTGTAGCTATGGCTAAGCGTGCCGGTGTGCTGCTGACTACATCCCAAGCGCAACAAATGTGTGCAGGATGATCTCTCTCCCCCGACCGACCGGTGCAATTTCCACAAGGCCTCTGGGTTAGGGAATTGCGCACTCACTCATGCGTTCAGTTTGAACACCCAATCAGGCTCGGGCGAGTCTGGCCCGGTGCGCACCGGCTAAGTTACGAGTTGTGACAGGCTCAGATGGTCTCCCTGACTCTCAGGCCGTGGTATTTATTAAAGGCTATTCAGCTCCGTGTCCTGCAAAAATAAACAGAGTGCCAGGCTGCAGGGGGAAAAGAAAAAGTGCTGACAATGAGCATACTTTATCCAGGTTCGGGAATAGAGCTAGAGGGGCCTGAGCCACTACTCCTACTAACCCCCCCCCCCACCCCCCCCCCCCCCCCCCCCCCATCTCACCCCTCCCCCAGGATACACTGACCCGACCCTAAGCACTTACTCTGCAGATGTGAGGATCAGTACCAAAGCCGCTCCTGCAGACTTTCACCTCCTTCCTTCTTTCTTTCTTGTCTTGTTTCCAGTCGAGTTCAGGTGCAGTCATTTGCAGAGGATAATGGCTGTCAGTGTTGTCAGAGAGATAGAAAGGGAATGAGGGAGGGAGGGGGGGGGACAGAGAGAGAGAGAGAGAGAGAGAGAGAGAGAGAGAGAGAGAGAGAGAGAGAGAGAGAGAGGCGGAAAAAAGAAAGTGGGTGGGGGGGGGTCTGAGGGGAGGATATCAGGGTGTGAGACAAGAGGCAAAGAGAGAATGTGGGAAGGAAGAGAGAGAGAGAGAGAGAGAGAGAGAGAGAGAGAGAGAGAGAGAGAGAGAGAGAGAGAGAGAGAGAGAGAGAGAGGCAGGGGGGAGAGCGAAAGATGAAGGGAAATATTCTGTCCTGCCAAAGAGGATAATGAAGAGAAGAAGCAGTGAAGGCCAAGTTAGCGAGCAGTTCATTGACTTGCTAAATGTCAAAGGTGAAGTAAGAATCTCTTATTAAGCCCCTCTTTCAAGCACACATGGTGTAATGCAGGGAAGTCTTGCACTATTAGACCTCACTGCAAATTGCCCATCTTTGGCCATGCCTCCAATGTGCTTCCACCACAGCACATGAATCCAAAGTGGAATGAATATATGTATTGTGATAATAATAATTAGGGCATTAGATTTTCGCAAAGAAAACATCACACTGTTCATCTTCACTGCCTGAAGCCGAGGTCATGATCAAACATATGACTGCTGCTGCTAACACCTTTTACTTTTAGGGTTTGGTTTCATTTTCTCTATGATGGTCCCCCCCCCCCCCATATAAAAACATTTAATAATAATAATTATGTGAACGTTGATCAAATAGAATCCCAGACAGAGACAGGAGAAAAGTGTTACAGATATGCACAGGTGGGGAAAGAGAAGGACAACGTACCCAAAAAAATAAGAAATACGCTCTTTGGTTATACAATGAAAACAAATCTTTCACAATTACTGGGATTTGATCTACAGTCAGGGGGCTGTTGCAGATTTTGTGTGCGTGGGTGGGAGGCCCTGAGGGGAGGAGAGAGACACAGGACAAACCAGAGACATCGGAATTCAATTCCAAGATCAGGGGGTGATGACCCCACTTTTAGGGAGAGCCTCGAAGAGGAGAGCTGGGAGGAGGTGGCTGCCGCCCGCTCCGTGTTCGGGAAGCCACCTACGCACACGCACACGCGCGCATGCACGCACGAACACACACACACACACACACACACCCACACACACACACACACACACACACACACACACACACACACACACACACACACACACACACACACACGCACACGCACGCATACGCATACGCACACGCACACACACACACACACACACACACACACACACACACACACACACACACACACACACACACACACACGCACACACACACATTATCTGGGGTTGGGTTAATCGCTTCCTGAGACCCTCGGCTACTGAGGCTAGCAGGGCCACGAAAGCGGACTAGCATTTAACCACTTGTACCCTAACCATCCCTAATCTTGGGGGAACATTCAGCAGATCTACAAGCTCACAACGTGTGAGCTTGTAGTTTGCTAATATGGGTCTCACGCAGTGGCGGAAAGTAACTAAGTACATTTACTCAAGTATGTACTTAAGTACACTTTTGAGGAATTTCCAATTGTCAATACTTAATTCTTACTTGCTTACTTACTACTACTACTTATTTCTACTCCACTACATTTCAGAGGCAAATGTAGTTTTACTCCACTACAATTATTTGAAAACTTTAGTTAGTAGTTACTTTGTAGATTTTTATTATTATTACAAAACATACATTAACCACTTCAGCCCTATATACATTTCAAAAGATTTTTATACAATTACTTTCAAAAGTTGTGAAATGGGTCATTCTGCATAATGAGTACTTTCTACTTGTGGTACTTTAAGTACATTTTGATACCAATACTTTTGTACTTTACTCTTGTAAATTTTGAATTCCGGACTTGTACTTGTACTCTTTGTCCACCACTGGTCTCACGGCATTGCATGTGTACAGGGTCTTTGTCTCTATAGCTCTGCGTGTGTAATTCTTTATTTCCCCGTCTTAATATCTATCCACTGCAAAATCATTAGTTAGTTAGACTGTGAAAGTGTAAAAAAAAATCCATCTCATTGTCAATCTCATTATATATATTTTTAATATTTGTATTTATTTAGATGAAAAAAAGTAGAATAAGCGTTTCCTGTTTCATTTCCTCTCAAGCTCGTTTATTCTCTCCTGTTGACAGTTCAAACCTCAACTCCCATTTCTATCTCCTTCAAACAGGCATGTAACATGTTCACTTTCTGCCCTTTTTCTTTTGGTCAGACAAGGCGAGCAACAGAAACTTGGCAGAGGGAAAATGGGAGTGCTAGAATGGGACCGGCATAGATAGGGAGGTAATTGACCTATGTAGGCTCAAAGACTTATTGTGTTATCCTCCTGACTCTGTTGTATTCTTTCATGGTTTCTCCCTCTCTCTCTCCCTTTGCGGACTCTCCCACTTAGGTTGAGAATGCTGATACAGGCTGTGTGGGCATGGCAGAGAGAGAGAGAGAGAGAGAGAGAGAGAGAGAGAAGGGGACTGGAGGAGATCAAGTAGCAAGCTTGTTTTGTAAGGGTGAAAGGCTAGTCCTTCTTTTGCTGCTACTGTTACACTGCCCTCAAGAGGATAGTAGGGGAGACTCTGCAAAAGTGAAGCGGAGGAGGAGGCCTCTCAAAGGAGGATTTGTGCAGCATATATATACCAGGGGTGGGCAACTTTGATGATGGAGAGGGCCACTATATTTCCACACTCACTCCAGAGGGCCACATATCGGGCAGACACCTCTAATCTCATTTTTTTTAAACTTTTTTTGTAAATTAATTCCGTACTTCACCATTCTATGTCACACAAAAGTAGCAAAAATAGCTGATCTACAAGCTCAAAACGCGTCGCAGTGCGACGCGTTTTGAGCTTGTATATCTGCTAGTTTTGCTATTATGTTATATTTGCTAATATTTGCTAATCCAGATTTATTTTGTTGCTGTTTTTGAATTGGAATCCTGAAAATAACATTTGTATTTAATTTCTAATGGATTTAGTTACACTTTACTCACATTTTACACTCTCAGAGCTAATACTCTTTACTATAAATTACTCACCCCATGATGGCTTGATGAATGTTTGATCAAGTTTTGCTGTTTTTAATATCAGACGGGCTATTTTTCCCCATTTCTCTTCTTTTTCAACTCTGTTCTCTTTGTTTTTCTTCATTCACCGTAAAAGAATGTGACACAAACGCAAATTCTCAAAGTTTGAGCACAAGGACAATTTGCTCGAATGGTTTGAGCCTCAAACCATCACAGGATGAGTAACTGATAGAAAATGATTTTTTTTTATAGAACAGAATGAGTCTTGTGTTCAAAATAAAAGTCTACCGGTCAGGCTTATTTGGAACACCTGGTGTCTCTGTAAAAGGGAATGACCAGCTGAAACCATGGGGAAATTGAAGAACCCTGATTGATTTCATTCATTATTAATCCCACTGTAGTCATCATGAAGGGGAGACATAAGGGGAGAAAGTTTTGAAGACTTGAGATAGCTGAGTGTGTTTCATGCATACTATACTGTATACATTACGGATGCACCGTCTCAGCCGATATCGGCAGTGTTGTACATTCACTCAAGTACTGTACATAAGTACAGGTTTTGAGGTAAACATTTTTACTGGAGTATTTCCAAATTTCTGTACTTTTACTTCCACTCCACTAGATCTCTGAGGCAAATATTATACTCCACTACAGTTATTTTGTAGATTTTGATACATTAACCACTTCAACCCTATATATTTTCGGCCTTTTGAAAATAGCCGATCTACAATCTCACAATGCGTCACGATGCGACGCATTGTGAGGGTGTAGAGCGGCTATTTTCAAAAGATTATTATACATTAATACATTTGAAAACATGTGAAATGGGACATTCTGCATAATGAGTACTTTCTACTTTTGGTACTTTAAGTACATTTTGATGTACTTTGGTACTTTTACTCAAGTAAATTTTGAATTCCGGACTTTTACTCACAATAGAGTATTTCTACATTGCAGTATTGATACTTTTACTTAAGTAAAAACTGTGAGTACTTTTTCCACCACTGGCTATATTGATGTGTTGGTTTTCTGCATCTTACAAGCTGCAGATTTGGAACAGCTATCTTTTATATGTAGCCTATTTGTTTCCCTGGCACAAAAGGGATAATAAATAAGAACAGAAACAAAATATTGGTATATATCGCCTATCAGCCAAATTGTTATCGGCCCAGAATATTCCATATTGTGCATATGTTTTACATACTAGATGTTTGATGTTTCATACATGCTGTATACAGGAGCTATTGTTCCAAAGACATTTTTTTTAAATCAAATAACCTTTTGACTTAATTGTTTTTAAAGCGGTTCTTGTGAAGTGACAAAATACAGATTTAAAAACAATGACAATGAAAGTTTCCAAGACGTTCTCGTGTTTATGTCATAACAAATTACAGTACACTTTCTACTGTTTACACTACTGTAATGAATCCAAACCAGGGCAAGTTGTGACCACACGTTTAGCATGAAAACAACAGGAAAGGACTGTTTGCTTCAGTTACAGTATGTTACATGCATGTCAAACACAAATGCTTTGGCCAAAACACAAACACATCGGGAAAAAAAGACTGAGTAAATCTCGGCAGTGGTGGAATAAGTACTCAAATGTTTTACTTAAGCAATGTAGAAGTTCTCTGTTTCAAGTAAAAGTAAAAGTTTGATGTATTTAAAGTACCAAAAGTAAAAGTACTAAAATGTTTGAAAATAGCAGATCTACAAGCTCACAACGCGTTGCGATGCGTTGTGAGCTTGTAGATCGGCTTTTCAAATAGCCAAGGTATAAAATAGGATTAAAGTGGTTATTGTATGTTTTATTATGTAGTAATTTATATCTGCAAAGTAACTAGTAACTAAAGTTTTCAAATAATTGTAGTGGAGTAAAAAGTACAATATTTTCCTATGAGATATAGTGCAGTAGAAGTAAAAGTATAGACAATTGGAAATACTCCAGTAAAGTAAAAGTACCTCAAAATTGTACTTAAGTACAGTACTTGAGTAAATGTACTTGGTTACTTTACACCACTGAGTATGTTACATGCATGTCAAACACAAATGCTTCGGCCAAAACACAAACAAATCGAAAAAACAGGCCGTTTTTTTTCGGGGGGGTCGAAATTCCAAACGTTGAGCGTGTGACAGACAGGCTGTACGGACTTGGGAAGCGATTGAAGCGACTGAAAGCTCATTCATTCATAAATCTTGAAAGGAAAGGCATGTACACACAACATATGGAAGTGTTTTTCCTGAACCGAGTCCACATGGAAGCCTTATTATCCATGGCAGAGCACACTCACAACCAGGAGAGAGAGAGGCTCCAGGTTTTCGGCACACAACAGAAATGATTTTTAGATGTGCATATCTGACGGGAAAGTGTGTATCTAGGGGTGGGGGGCGTGGGGGGGATACCCGGCAGCAAAGCTATCTCCCATTCCACATATGGAGGCAATTATATCAAATAGCGGTCCCCTCAGTTACAAAGACGTTTCTTTTTATCCCAGGCCCTGTTTTCTCTTTCTCTCATCCATTCTTCTTCAGACGGCTCAGGCATGTTACACTATACCATCCTTGTGTCAGGATGAAAAACCTAATAGTGATCATTATCTCTTTCTGTCGCAAGGGGCTCAACTTGTGAGTAATATAGTTCCTGAGGCATTCTTTCAAATTCCATCCCTCCTCCCCAAAAGACAAGCAAGACACTTCCAAGTCGCTGCTATTGATCTTGGTAGTAATATAATAACTGCTGTGCTCTTAGCTTTGTTTTGTTTTTTCTCTAGAGGCCTTTTTCTTTTTTACACAGGATGGCCCTGCAGGAGTCTTAACCGTCTATAAAAGGGTCTGTGTGTGTGTGTGTGTGTGTGTGTGTGTGTGTGTGTGTGTGTGTGTGTGTGTGTCTGTTTGTCCAGAGCTAACACACCATCTTGCACACACTGGACCGATCAGTGCCAAATGTCTTGTGCACACTGTCAGCAGGCCACAGAAGTAACTCCACTATATATTTTTTCATAGCTGGGGACTTAGTTTTGATTAACCCATTTAGACCGGGAAAGAATCTGTGTCATTTTTAGATTTCTTTGGCTATTCAAAAAATAGCAGATCTACAAGCTCATAGCGCGGCACCAAGTGCCGCACTATGAGCTTGTACAGTAGATCAGCTATTTTTGAAAAATAAATCGTGAAAATGTGTGCAAATCTTTGAATATACAGTATATATTTTTAAATATATATTTTTGTAAAATATTTTGTTCCAGGGACCCCCCAGAAGCAAATATTTGAGTTATAAATGCTCGCTTTAGCAGATCTACAAGCTCATATGAGCTTGTATATCTGCTTGTATATCTGCTTTGAACAGCCAAAAAAATCTAAAAATGACACAGATGTGCCCACGGTCTAAATGGGTTAAGAACTGTCTATTCTCAGTTTAGTTTAATTTTCATCTGCAGTCATAAAAGCGGTGAGACGTAATTTTATCAAATCCATTTTCAGCAAGCAATATATTTTAATGTGGAAAAGTTTCTGGCCGACCACCGCCTGCCCTGCACCATCACGGATATATATTGAATCAACGGAGAGACGAAGAAATGGAATTGGAAATAAAACGGAGCCAGGACTTCATCGTGGAACTTTGACCTCTTTTCGGAAGTGAAACACCTGCATGGGCCATAATTCATCTGAGGGAAGAAGCTGTTCCATTAGCCTGGTGGTTCTGGCCCCTAATGCTGCATACATGGCTTCCTGCCTGATGGCATGCAAACAATCCATTTGCTCTGTGGACATTATGCAGGAGGTTCTTTTGCCTACACCTGCTTGTGTGTACACTGTATGACACTGATGGTGGGTGGACCGACGCCAGTGATCTGCGCAGACCATGTAGTGAGTGAGTGACTATCTGCAGTAGAGCAGTTAACATACCAGTGATGCCAGAAGTGAGGATGCTGTCCACAACACACACCTGTAGAAGGAAGTGCAGGCGATCTCCACAACACACACCTGAGGTGTGGACTGAAGTGCCAGCTCTCTTCAGCTTCTCAAGGCATTGGTGAGCGTCTTTACTAGCTGTCACATTTTTATACACCAAAGTCTCCTCCAGACTTGCCACTAACTCAACCAGCCTGTGCGGTTGGTCAGAGAGTACCCGTTGTAACCATCTGTCTGTCTGTCCTTTGATGCCCATATATGGAATTCTGGGTCAGGCATGCCCAAATATGGATCTAGGCAGGTCTATGACGTCAGTATGTGAAGTCAAATTGATGACATCAGGGTACTCCATATATGGATATACTAGAGTTGTTGTTTTTTGGACATACAATATTTCTACCTGACAGTGACGATATATCAAATTCAATATTTGATATATATTAAAACCGGGAACGCATCTGTGTAGCCACTTAAACCATTATCTTATACTTTAGCTATTCAAAAATAGCAGATATACAAGCTCATAGCGCTGCACCGAGTGCCGTGCTATGAGCTTGTAGATCTGCTATTTTTGAAAAATCGTGAAAATGTGCGCAAATCTTTGATTATATATGTTTTTTAAAGCGAACAGTTTTTAACTAAAATCTTTGCTTCTGGGGCGTCCCTGGAACAACATATTTTTAGATGAAAAAATAATAATTTGTAGAATCCCCAGAAGCAAAGATTTGAGTTACAAATGTTCGCTTTAAAAATATATATATTCAAAGATTTGCAAAAAATATCATGATTTTTCTAAAAATTGCAGCTTGTATATCGGCTATTTTTGAGTAGCCAAAGTATATAAGATAATGGTTAAAGTGGTTAAAATCTAAAATGACAGATGTGTTCCCAGTCTTAATGGGTTAAAGCCCTCATCTCCCATATCCTTTCCTCCATCCATCCATACCAAGGATGCTAGACCTGTGCAGCCATTCACCCTATAGCTCTCTCATAAGACATGCAAGCAGGCAAAATGCGAGGCAACAGCAGTTACTCTGGCCATAAATATTCACTAGCGTCTGTCTCAAAGAGAGAATCCCCCTTTGCAAATCCAGGAGCATATTTCTTTCTCCTGTGGGTGTGTGTAAGGCTCTGACATTTTGCCGGTCTGTCCCCCTGGCATAAAGGCTTGAAACGTGCAGCTTCACTCCTTTACTATGTATGTATTATTCTCTCACATTTAGCCAAACTGAATTCAGTATAGGTTTATTTATAATTCATTTTCTCTCCCAGCTGTGCCAAGGTCAGACCTATTTGTATGGCATTTCACCATCCAATATAAATATGGATTATTTAGCTGTACCTTCGAGAAATCTGATTCTCCCTTTTTTTTTGTACTGTACTGTTTGTCAGTCCGACTGCAGCCCCAGTGAAAACACAGAGCTACTGCAGGGCTAGGATTTTTTGTTTGTTTGTTTGTTTGTTTGTTTGTTTAACCAAATACCTTTATATTAACAATGTGACCGTATTTTTGGAGGTGACTGACGGCTGCTGCTTTGACAAGATATATACATGCAGCGGTGGAAAAAGTACTCAAATGTTTTAGCTAAGTAAAAGTATCAATACTGCAATGTAGAAGTTACAAGCAAAAGTATTGGTATCAAAATGTACGTAAAGTACAAAAGCAAAAAGTACAAAAATGTTTGAAAATAGCAGATCTACAAGCTTATGTTTTAGAATATAATAATGTATATCTACAAAGTAACTAGTAACTAGAGCTGTCAAATAATTGTAGTGGAGTAAAAGTACAGCTCTACAGCGCTAATGTACACTTCTAGAACTGAAGCACTGCTGCCCCGGAAGCATACACGTGACTTATTTTGCACTGCTATCGTGTTAATTGATGACATGGTTCTGCACAGTTGACACCTAGACAAATTCCTGTACATCTCCCACACTTAGTAAATAAAAGTGTCTCTGATTCCACCTCTGAAATTATCGACATAAAACTGGCAAACTCCTCTCCATGGCAAATTGATTCGTCTACCTCAGTCATCATGGATGAGTAACAGTTTGGTTAGCAGGTTTTCACATTTGTTTTGTGTGATTATTAACCCATTTAGACTGAGGAAGAATCTGTCATTTTTAGATTTCTTTGGCTATTAAAAAATAGCAGATATACAAGCTTTTGAAAAAAAATATGTGTAAATCTTTAAATATATAAATTTTTAACTCAAATCTTTGCTTCCCTGGAACAAAATATTCTCAGATGGGGGTCCGTGGCCAAATAGATATCATTTTGGGGGTCCTT
>NC_137622.1:30415242-30532742 GCF_963280865.1 Gymnoscopelus braueri
CTACATTTCAGAGGCAAATATTGTACTTTTACTCCACTACAATTATTTGAAAACTTTAGTTACTCGTTACTTTGTAGATTAAGATTATTATTACACAACATACATTAACCACATCAGCTCTGTATACATTTCCGACCATTTGAAAATAGCCGATCTACAAGCTCACAATGCGTCGCGATGCGACGCATTGTGAGCTTGTAGATCTGCTATTTTCAAAGGATTTTTATGAATTTCATACATTTGAAAACTTGTGAAACGGGACATTCTGCGTAACGAGTACCGTAATTTTCGCACTATAAGCCGCACCTGAATATAAGCCGCAGCAGCTAAATTGAATGATTTGTACATATATAAGCCGCACTGGACTATAAGCCGCGGGTGTAAAATCCATAGATTTAGGAGGTCCCCTAGTGGCCGTTAGCTGTAAAAATCCATAGATAAGCCGCACCGTTATATAAGCCGCAGGGTCGAAAATTTTGGAAAAAGTCGCGGCTTATAGTCCGAAATTTACGGTACTTTTACTTTTGATACTTTAAGTACATTTTGATACCAATACTTTTGTACTTTTACTTAAGTAAATGTTGAATTACAAACATTGCAGTATTGGTACTTTTACTTAAGTGAAACATTCGAGTACTTTTTCCACCACTGACTGCCTGCCATATCCGCCCCAATGAAATCAATAACACCCATTAGGAGGACATTGTCAGAAATAGATTAAAAAAAAGGCCCTTTAAGACGCACACACATACAAGTAACGATTTATCCGTGGGGAGAAGTTGGACAGCATTCAGAGCAGCTGCTTCAACACTGCAGCTCTGTAAATACTTTCTCCCCTTTGGAGGAGTGCACCATTCAGGAAATATCTGTTTACCACCATACGGTAAATATATTCTATAAGAATCAAGCTGGTGTTGATGGGGGGAGAAAAACACTATTGAGCAGTAAAGTTTTCTCTTTCAGAATGTTGTTTATGTTTGGCGACCCGCTGTGATGTATGGAAAGACGTGCCGACAGGGAGCCGGCGAAAGCTTATTTCCTCACAGATGCCGCTCAAGGCGGTATCTATTTACACGTTTTGATGTGCAAAAAAAAAAAGAACCCTCAAAGTGTTGGCACGTGAACCTGCTGTGAAAAAGTACAGGCTCATCGCGAAGCGGCACTACCTGTGAAAACACTGCAATACACAGTAACATACAGTGTTGTTAATTTAACTCTGTAAAGATTCACCCTTTTTACACTCTTTTATTATTTATCTATAAATATGTATGTATTTTCCCCCCTACAGTACGTCCACACTGGCAATGCATTGCAACAAAACTGCTAGAGGGATAACAAACAAATAAATAAATACATAACATTAATAATAATAATAATAATAATCACACAAGAGCAGTGGCGTGAAGTAACTAAGCACATTTACTCAAGTACTGTACTTAAGTAACATTTTGAGGTACTTTTACTTTACTGGAGTATTTCCAATTGCTTATACTTTTACTTCTACTCCACTACATCTCAGAGGCAAATATTGTACGTTTACTCCGCTACAATTATTTGAAAACTTTAGTAACTAGTTACTTTGCAGATGTAAATATATTACATTATAAAACATACATTAACCACTTTAGCCCTATTCTATCGCGACGCGTTGTGAGCTTGTAGATCGTCTATTTTCAAACATTTTAGTACTTTTACTTTTAGTACTTTCAGTACATTTTGATACCAATACTTTTGTACTTTTACTCAAGTACATTTTGAATTCTGGACTTTTACTTAGTAACAGAGTACTTCTACATTGCAGTATTGATACTTTTTACTTTAGTAAAACATTTGAGCACTTTTTCCACCACTGCTTGACAAGAGCCACTGTCAGTCATCGGCGCTGTCTTATACTCCAGGCCCCACCGGTGGTCTCTTGGCCCTCTCATAGAAACAGGGCAGCATGGGGCACAGACTGGGGGTAGGAGGGCCTACTGCACCAAGACCAAAGACTGTGCTATCTGGATCAGGCGCCAGCACGCCGGCAACTACTGTAATCTCTGCCATTGATTAAATGGGCTCCCGTGTCGTGGGGGGTGGGGGGGGGGGGGGTTACCCACCTCCTGAGGCGCAGGAGAAACACTGGAGGGGCCTGGAGAAGGGAGGGAGGAGGAGAAGGCTGAAGAGGCATCCACTCCACAAGAGCTGGATTTCTTCTGATGAGCCCTGATGGGGGTAGTGCAGTGGTGGGAAAAAGTACTCAAATGTTTTGCTTGAGTATCAATGCTGCAATGTAGAAGTATACTCTGTTACAAGTAAAAGTCCGGAATTCAAAATTGACCTGAGTAAAAAGTACAAAAGTATTGGTATCAAAATGTACTTAAAGTACCAAAAGTTAAAGTACTAAAATGTTTGAAAATAGCAGATCTACAAGCTCACAATGCGTCGCGATCCGACGTGTTGTGAGCTTGTAGGTAAAAAAATAGGGCTAAAGTGGTTAATGTATGTTTTATAACGTAATAATTTATATCTGCAAAGTAACTAGTAACTATAAAGTTTTCAAATGATTGTAGTGGAGAAAAAGTACAATATTTGTCTCTGAGATGTAGTGGAGTAGAAGTAAAAAGTACTGAAAATTGGAAATACTCCAGTAAAGTAAAAAGAATACCTCAAAACTGTACTTAAGTACAGTACTTGAGTAAATGTACTTAGTTACATTACACCACTGGGGGAATAGTGCTATACCGTAGTGGTCTGAAAGTGTGTATAGGCAAACCCCGGAGAGATATTACCTGCTGTGGTGGGTCTATAGGAACTTGAGTTTTTCTAAAGACAGTGTCTGGCGGAGTCGAATGAGGAAAAAAAAGGTTCAGAGGCTCACTGACAAAGCATGAAGTGCAAGCAGGGGAGCAGCGGGTCAGTGGGACTGCTTTCTTCCAGAGCCATTAAGGAATATTTCAAATGCCTCTGAATACCTTGACTCTTATTGACAGATGAGCAGAGAGGACAGTGGGAAGGCATGCAGGTCTCTCACGGCACGCACAGTCAAACCATTAGCCTGGACAGTACAATACATGGGACTAAAAACTAGTTTAACCCATTCAATCCGGGGCATTCAAGCTCATAGCGCGGCACTCGGTGCCGTGCTATGAGCTTGTAGATCTGCTATTTTTGAACAGCCAAAGAAATCTAAAATGACAGAGATGCATCCCCGAACCGAATGGGTTAACTCTTTCAGTGCCAAGAGATTTTCATAAAGTACTCCCAAACTGCCAGGAATTATTTTTTAATTTTGTAATTTTTCATTCAAATAAATGATCTGATTGGGGTTTTAAACCCATAATACAGTTCTACCAGTAGAGAGCAACAAATCGACACATTGATGATCTCGCTGGCTCACTCGCCCCCTCCCAAACAGGCTCACGTCATATCCGGTCAGAACCGGATGTTGACATTTTCGACAATCGTTGATCAGGCTAAATTACGATGCGATACACGACTACTATGACTGATCGTCACCCAGACCAAAGAGAGTAGAGGTGGACCTCTCCGTTCGCTTTTTATACCGTGTGAAAAACCGTGACTTTCCCTATTCTGGCCGAAAATCACCGGAGAAAAACAACGTGACCCGGAAATTAATTCTTTTTTTTACATCCGTTTCCGGGTGAGTCTGAAGGAGTCAGGAAGCGAAAGTGATCATGAAAAATAAACAGAATAGCGCGATCACAGTCAAAAGTAAAAACTCGGGATTTCTCGTGCTGGCACTGAGGGTACTCGGGAAAAACTCGGGATATGTCGGGGCGTGGCACTGAGAGAGTTAAGATGTCATACTGTATAGTTATTACTCCAACACAGTAAAGTATTATATTCAGATATAATACACAGTATATACTGTAATTATATTCGGGCTGTACTGTAGATAAGGCTTCTGAGTTTTAATAATCATGTCTGGTATTTCCCTTTCATTTTGCACTGTGCAGTTTTAATTCAGGATGAAGAGATCAAGAGACTTTATTTGTATTTGCACGAATGCATAAGAATTCTTGGAGCACAGCTCCCAGGGTCAGCATTTAAAGAGATAAAAGTACTGTACTAATAAAATAAATAAGTACTTCATATACAAAAGGTTCATGTTCAGTTCATGATTCAGTTCAGATCAAGTTCAAGCCTTCAAATATTGCACCACAGTAAAAAGTCAGTTCATCTCATTCCTACAGTATACGAGTGAGGCTCAGGTCGTGGATAGTCTGTTTGGGCAACTATAATGAAAATCAGCTGTACTTTTGTTCACAGGAACCACTGTCATTTGTCTATGATCTTCTTTTTGCTGTGCATCTGTTCATGATTTAATTGACCAGTCTCAGCATGACCTACTATAACATTTGTATTGTAAATCTGCAAAACAAAGGAGATGTGTGGCAAATTGTGATTCAAGCAACAACTTTGGCTGCCAATACTGACTGACTGACTGACTGACTGACTGACTGACTGAGTGAATGAATGAATACATCATCAAGATGATTAAAAAAAAACAATCAGGCACGCCACTCTGGTTTATTGTCTCCGCCAGGCCGAAAGGCATGGCGAGAGAGTATGTTTTACCCCCTGTCCGCCCATCCGTCCGTCCGTCCGTCCGGCGAGAGAGTATGTTTTACCCCCTGTCCGTCCGTCCGTCCGTCCGTCCGTGTGTCCTGTCTGTGTGTTAGCAGCAAATCTCCGGCACCGTTGGCCCGCTCGCTGCGAAACTGTGCACACACACTCCCTGGATGCCAATTCAGAACCTCTGCCCCAAATGTTTCACATGGGCCTGTTATAGCGCCACCAGGAGGCCGATTTGTGCAAAACTATTTTTTTTACATTACTCCTACAGATTTTATCCAAACGTCATGCAAATTGGTACACAGTATCTCTATAGTCATGTAATCAACACGGATCTGTCCGATTTCCCATATTCCATCCTGATTGGCTAAAGTTGGCTCCCAAAGTTTGCAGGATTGTTCCATTTTTAACAAAATGCCTCAAATCATGAATGCAGCTTGCAATTTCCGTGAAATTGCACACGCACATTCCCATTAGGCCGAGGAAGAAATGCCACCCATTTCACATTGGCCTGTTATAGCGCCACCAGCAGGTCTAATTTAGCAAAACACATTTTTCGAACAAAATGCCTCAAATCATGAATGCAGTGTCCGATTGCCGTGAAAGGCCTAAGAAGAAATGGCACCCTTTTCACATTGGCCTATTATAAGCGCCACCAGGAGGCCACAATAACGTACCTGACCTGGCGGAGACCTGTGCTCCGAGGAGCACTTTTTCTAGTCTACTATTGCTTTGGCCAGATCTTCCACTTGGGAGTCCATTGTCTCTGGCAATAGCATCTAAATACGTAAATGGCCTTCTTCCTTTAGATGGACATGGAAGTCTCCAGAAGAGTATCCCAAGTCGGAGATGACCTGGGTGTTATCTCTCTAGAAGTGTCCAGCAAAAACAGCCCGTCTTCGGGTGACAGTATGTGGTGGTATGTCTCCATATATATCTCTATTTTAGTTGCATGTGGGCTTTCCAGGACATGTTCTGCATTCACATTTGCAGCCTTGTGTAGGTTCCCTCTTGATTGTCCACGTTTCAGAACCATATAGTTAGTAGGATGCGTTGAGTAAATTCAAACGTGTTTGCTTTACCTGACGTTGTTTGCAGCACTTTGAAATTGTATGTCAGAGAAGCTGGAAAATGTAGCATACATTGAACATTGAATTTCCATACTCATAAAAAATGCATTGATGGTTGGAACGCCTGAATTTACATGGCTACTGCTCCTATCACGGTCATTCTATACAATTTTTTCCCGGAGAGGCGTGAAGCGGAGAGAGCCAATACACCACGCCAGTTCGTTTTGAGTCGAAATCGGCGTGATGGCAGAGGCTGATGTGCTCGGGGCCAGTTTTCCTCAGGGCTTACCTGGGTCCGTCAGTGGGGAGGGAAAGACTGACGACAGGTTTCTCCATCTAATAGCCCCTCTCGCTCTAATAACTGCGAGGGCCCGTCTCAGGGAAAAAGCCCACGGTGTGACTGATCAATGTTGACAGGTAGTTTCAAGGCCGCTGCCTCATATCGTCCAGAAAGACCAGAACACGGAACAGCATCCATTTTACTGTGGGCTGAACTGCACTGCATGCAGTAAAGGATAATTCGTTGCTGTTGGGCAGAATCCTTGTACAGTATCTCAGCTTTTTATGTTTTTTCCTAAATTAATGCTTACTTCATTGAACGAACAACAGCAAATGTAGCGAAAATAGCCAATCTACAACCGTCACGTTGTGGAAGTGAAAGTTAAAGTGGTTAAAGTCTGTCTGTGGGTTTTAATTAAATTAAGTATTAACAAGAGCGTGTGACTAAATAGTAACTACATTGGATCCATTGGAACACAGGTTCTTATTTCCATTTCCTGAAAAGTAACGGTTTGGACATACATGGTTCCAACCCAACAGCAATGATATAATGATAAACTGTATTTGTGCAGCTCCTTTAAAAAACATGGTACAAATGGGTTTGCAGACAGAACATAACAATATTTTACAGACAGGAAATAAGATTTGAAGTCATTTCTAAGCATTTAGTTGAAATTATTTCTATTACAAGTGCAGCAGTACAAAAGAAAATCTTCCCATTCATGCTTTAAAGAACGAAAGTAATGAATTATCTTTCCTTGACTTATTGTACATAAAAATGTCCTTATCTGCATTGAAACCGATAGTGTAGTAACCTACTGTACAGTATATGTAATGTGTCAGACATGAATGAAAATAGAGTTCTGAACAGGAATCCAAATGCTTTCAAGCGGGTTATAATAGTAATGTTTACTGTCGCAATTATTTCAGCATGCATACAACAGCAGCCACAGCTAGTTCAAATGTTGGTCTTCTAGACGTGAACGGACAACAAAAGAGACTCCCAGTAAAACTTAAAATCCAAAAGCACACAGTGTCGTTTCCACTAAGGCTTTGGAAGAGAGACTGCAGTGTACAATGGCCAAAAAAGATACAATCTTCCCATGTGTATTAGCCTCTCTCTCTCTCTCTCTCTCTCTCTCTCTCTCTCTCTCTCTCTCTCTCTCTCTCTCTCTCTCTCGCTCTATCTCTCTCTCTCTCTCTCTCTCACTCTCTCACTTGCTCGCTCGCTCTCTGAGGATCTTTTTCATGTGTCCAGCACATATCCTCCTTGCCATGAAGCAATGTAGGTCCAGACAACCCAACTGCCAACCTCAATACCGTCTCAATAGGCCGTGTACGTCATAGGGTCAGCCCAGACAAACACGTCCTATTGGCCGGCCACAGTTTCCATGGAGACCAACACTCGCCGCTCACTCCTGTGAAAGTGTGTAAACATGGAGTGAACATGAAGAAGATTCGTATGAATTGTTTCCTAATCTTGTTATTTCTCATTTCCATGCCGAAGTGGATATTGGATTAGAATAACTTAACCCATTCAATCCGGGGGACGCGTCTCTGTCATTTTTTGATTTCTTTGGGCTATTCAAAAATAGCAGATATACAAGCTCATAGCGCGGCACCAAGTGCCGTGCTATGAGCTTGTAGATCTGCTTAAAAAAAAAATCGTGAAAATGTGTGCAAATCTTGAAATATATATATTTGCTTTGCTTCTGGGGGGGTCCTTGGAACAAAATATTTTACAAATGTTCGCTTAAAGAATGTATAGATTTAAAGATTTGCACACATTTCCACGATTTTTCAAACAAATAGCAGATCTACAAGCCCATGAGCTTGTTGATCTGCTATTTTTGAACAGCCAAAGACATCTAAAATGACAGAGATGCGTTCCCGGATTGAATGAATTAAGGGGTGAGAATGAGTAGAGGGGGTGTGAATAAAGAAAGATCTCCATGATTTCATGTTTGACCGGCGTGGAGTTCTATGGACTGCCAATGACAGTGAGTTAGGTTTCTGTGAAATGGATACATCACATGGTTGTACAATTTATATGGTTACTTGTTTAACCTACAGTACCACATATACTTTTTTTTTTGATTGATTGATTGATTGATTGATTGAAAAGACATGGAAATAGTACACATGGAAGTGCAATTCACAATACAAGGTCCTCTGGATCGCTCATAAAAGCACAAAGGCTTATTTAAAATGAGTTCATTCCCTTGTTTGTGCCAAATCTGGGCTGAACATGATCAGTGGAGCTGCCCTGGTGTTGTGATTGTGGACTTCATTTACGTTTTTGAAGTATTTAGACAGGTACATGGGTATCCCAATCTTGTAGACCAGGCCCATTGCAAGATGCCGTACTCTGTCCTCAACTCTGAGCCATCCAACCCTAGCAAAGTGAGCAGGGGTTAGATGGGTTGTATGTTTGAGGCCAAGAATTAGCCTTACCAGTTTGTTTTGGGACGTCTGGAGCCTTATTTTCAAGGCCTTAGTGGTGTTGTGATACCATGAGGAGCACGCATAGTCGAAATGACCTTAGATGAGGGCCCCTGTAAGAATCCTCAAGGTATTCATGCTGAGTAGAGAGGAAATCCTATACGTTACCATTATGCGCAAACAGGCACCAGCAGTCCTTGATGCCGGTCAGTGTTATAGTTTACTTTGGGTGATAAGTGGCATAACAACTGGGTATCACAACCTCCAGTTCCAAAACTAATTAATTCAACCATTGATTCTATTAAATTGAGCTTAATCGTTTTTCATTTCTCGCATCTAATGTCACTTCATCTGGTTTTGAATTAAATCTGAGGAAGAGTTATGGATTACACTCTCTCTCTCTCTCTCTCTCTCTCTCTCTCTCTCTCTCTCTCTCTCTCTCTCTCTCTCTCTCTCTCTCTCTCTCTCTCTCTCTCTCTCTCTCTCTCACACACACACACACACACACACACAACACACAACTCTCTGTCAAGCACCCTTGACCCATTTCAGCTCCGTGCTGTAATCTCTGGCTCTGTTGTCCGGCTTTAGATGACACATTACCTCGGAGCCCTTTTTTGATCCCCCCCTGAAACATGAGACAGAAGGTTAGCCGCTTCATGGCCTCTGCACATTTGTTGGCCTGCCTGGATTTCAAAGGGGAACGAGCTCTACTGCCCCTTCAGGAGCCGTAGATGTGCCCAGGTCAGACCATTATATCATGTCCGCATATGAAAGGCCTGTCAGAAGGGGCACAGTCCCGTGAAATAAACACCTCTTGACCACGGTGACCTCCTTACATTCATCATGACTTCAGTATGCATACAGTATAGCCACCGCTGTCTCCATTGACAAAAAAAAAAAGCAACAACGCATCATGTAATTACAGCACACTGCACGCTGGGATCATGGCTTCATAATATTAAAAACTAATTTCGTGAAATTGCTCGAGTAAGCGTGTTTTATGCTTACACAGGTGCTGAAATGATGCCATTTTACTAGGCACCATTCATCATGTTTTGCACGTGCGTTCAGAAGAAGCACACCGCTTGCAAATAGAAGGCAAGAGGCTTTAATGGTCGGTATGCGTTCAGATGATACTCGGGGGGGGACGGGACTGAAACCCAGTCAACTAGAAACTGTATTACCACTCCCACGACATGCTCACATTTCCATTTGGTTCCCACAGTACAGTGGGTACAGGTTGAGTTACTACCCGATATGGCGGCGTTAATCCTTGGCATTACATCATCTGGTTTGTGCTGAGCATTACACCGGCTCTCCGAGCGGATCCAATCTCATGTGTTTCCGCAATTCTGAGCAGAACAACAGCTAAAAAGGAAGCGCAAATGGATTCCACAAATCCAATTAGTCCTTCTTACTGGCTTTCATGGCTGATTGGAAGAGCTCTCTAGTTGTACATTAATGGCACAAAGTAATTAGTGAAGAGTGAAGGCAGTCCATTGCAATCTTCATCAGTATCATCTTCTAATCAGGGATGGTAAGTTAAGAAGAAAAGGGGTAACTTTTACACAAGGACACGTTGAGAGTTATTGTAACCCTGACAGGGATTTACAAAAAATGCAGTCCTGGCTAATAACGTGGATGGTGCTTTAACTGAACAATTCTAAATCCAATATTAGAGGAAATTATACAATGATTGGCCATCACAGCACAGACATTAAAACAATAAAATGTCAAGACTCAAGAACATCTGCCTGATTAAATCACTCAGATGTGTTGGACTACTCCTAGAAATATTTAGTTATTCTATCACAATTTGAAACAGAATACAGCAGAATCAAACAACTGTATGAGGAGGATAAAGCATCCCAAAGACATTCTGGTGATCCTTGTTATTGATTTTATCGCAATTCATTTATATCACTAAATTACAAAAAGGCGATAATAAATGCAGAGAAAAACCTTAAGTTCATGATCATAAGGTTGCTCACAGAATTACCACTTCCTTATGGTGGCTTTGTTTTTCTGCAGCCAGCAGCTCTATAGCCTGCACTGTTAAATCCCACAGCTCGTCTCATTGATTTAGCGTTATTACCTCAGCAGCAACAGGACTGCCGAAACGGAAGAGACTCGGGATTAACGAGACTGGCGATAAGAGCGCGACAGAAACCTGCGTCTCTGTGCTTAATAGCTCCTGAGATATGGGGTGCCACAGCACGCCGCCACAGCTCACAGAGAGACCCCCTTGGGATTTCACGTCACAAAGACAAATGGATGATCCAGCTACAGCTGAATTTTAGGGACGAGGAGGCCACGGTGGGGGGGGGACGGGCAATTAGCCTAATCAGTGGGACTGTCTCAAGTTGGATGGATACAATGAGGCAACGCAGTGAGAGATGGTGTGTACTGTGCAGTAGAAGGGAAAGGGCACATTAGGCCAGTCCTATACACTGTACCTGAGCCTCCAGGTTTTCTTCCACTGGAAACAGTATGCAGCAGTGCCCTCTCTGTGGAAATCTAACAGAGAGAATTAATGGACATGGTGGTGGCAGCAGGTCCACACACCCTTAGAGTTAAATCGATAGTCTCTTCATAGTCAACCTGGCTTGAAGGTTGTCTACCCAAGCTAGTTAAATAAAGTAGAGCTCCGGTGAAAAAAGCATTAGAGGTTAATCTTGGGATAAGAAAATTATGTCTCAAGTTCAAATTCATAATCCGTGAATAGCAGGGTCCTGGCTGCGAAATTAGCCGTCACTCCCTTCTATAAGGAGTTATACTCTACCTAGACATTTTGTTTCCCTGGATGGATTCCTTGGATCATGGCACAACTCCCATAAAGGCCCCAGGCTTTTGTGCCAGGCTATAGATTTTCCGCCATTTCACGTTTTCTTCAAAACACACTTTCTGCTACTACTCCCTCCTACATTATGTTGTTGTCCAAAACGCATACAAATCGGTACATATTATCTCTGGAGTCATGTGATCAAGATGGATCAGTCAGATTTGGCAGATTCCATTCCAATTGGCTATGGCTGCCTTCCAAATGTTGCTGGTCCTGGGTAGGCAACCCGGCCTGGCGGGGATCAAAGTAGTTAGAATCTAAATGTTTCCAATTCCACACTGACTTTCTTTTCTACCCTCCAATGTTCTCTAGTAAGTCAAAAGACCATACTAATGTTATGTAATGTGGGAGAGGGGGGAGAAACAAAACAAAAATCTCTGTTGTCAAAGAGCTTTAGCCATTTGAGGCCCAATACACGTATTAGTTTCAGTTCACCCTTTGAAGTCACAATACTGCTATTGCCTCCTGTTGGACGAGGCCCTTTGATCGCTTGTTTTAATTGTTCCCAGAGAAAGAATTTAAGGAGTAGCATATTACATGTAAGGAAGATCGGGTAATCGGATTACACAATTTTGGTCAGATTCCAACCCGGCAAGATGGATGGTACTGTATGACTAATCAACAACCTAAAGTTTCTGTTTTGAAAAAAACGAAACACAAATCGACTTACTGAATAGTCACAATCAATACATTAGTGATGGTAAGGAGTATTATTATTATCAACATTAATAGCTATTATGGAAATAGATACAAGGGTCAGAATGAAATCAATATGTACACACATCTACATTTGAATAACTTGAGTCACAGCCTGTGAATTGAATTCCCTCACATACTGTAGATCAAGCATGCTGAAACAATGCAGATTTTTTACCGAATCCTGATTTTGAATGGCTGACTTGACATGAGGGAGGGGGCACAATTGCCGCTGTGTTGACACATCTTTACTTCCACAATAGAGCTGTGGGGAGATCAAATGCTGTCCTCTCCTAATTATTTGTTATCCTATTAGCTTAATGATCTGTGTTATTATGTGACATTATGAGCACAGATAGACACAACACAAGCATGCACACAGTCCACAGATACAGTAGGGTGCAATTCTTGGCTGAACAACCATACTTGCCCTCCAGCAAATAATGAAACAGGGTTTTTCTTCATGGCTGGGCACACGTTTAGCTGTGAATCAGACGAAATACTGTAAAAGTTCATCTATGTCTTATGGTCCTTATTAACCACTTAACCCCTTAAACGCC
The DNA here is from genome assembly GCF_963280865.1 of Gymnoscopelus braueri. Taxonomy (NCBI): domain Eukaryota; kingdom Metazoa; phylum Chordata; class Actinopteri; order Myctophiformes; family Myctophidae; genus Gymnoscopelus; species Gymnoscopelus braueri. Next base: position 30,427,713 of record NC_137622.1, read on the forward strand.
ACCACAAAACAAACCTAAATGATCTTACTGTAAATTTGTGAAATCTCTGTCCGTCTGTCTGTCTGTCTGTCTGTCTGTCTGTCTGTCTGTCTGTCTGTCTGTCTGTCTGTCTGTCTGTCTGTCTGTAGTTCACGTATCTCGAGAACCGCCCAACCGGCCGATATGGCCATATATCCTATGGGCATGCCCATATATGGGACCAACTGACTTCAAACGCCGCGTTCGCATTGGCCAATAGTTTTTTTTAACCCCATTTTTGGGATGCCAGGGTTAAAGTGGTTAATGTCATGCTCCATTTATGGATCGGGGATATAAGAGGAGAGAGAGGGGGGGGGGTCTGTATTTCATTTCTTTTTTGGCACAATCCCTAAAAGTGGGCCAGATGTACGATAAACAGAGAAAAGCATCCATGCATGACTGGACAGTTGCATCTCGTTAGTACCATTCAAAATATGCCCCACCATGACAGATGTTTATTGGATAACCAATCTGGCCTAAATCTTTATGGTCCGAGGCCTTGGTACAGTGCTTTATCAATGTTATAATGTCAGCAGTTCTCTCTCCATGGCCCTCGTTTCCCTGCTCTTCAAGTAAGAAGGACTGGGCCACAGAATTCATACAGCTTACAGCAAAGGATTTATCACTAGAAAGGCAAAACAAAACCCAAAACAAAACTCTGCCACGAGGACAGAAACAAATGGAAAACAGTGATTTATCTGCCTTTACAGGAGAGTTCACTGGGGGAATGTATAGAGGCTGATATCTGTCACCTTTGACCCTGGCCCAAAGCTTTTACAAGTTATCTTGTCAAGGAACCCCTGGGAGACTTTAATTCCGGCCCTTCTCAGACCTTAACTCCAATGGCAGATGTTTACAAAAGGAGTGAGGAGAGTGGTGGGGGTGGTGTGTAGGGGGGGTGCAGTAGGGTGCACCACTTAGCCCCCTTGATGGAATTCAGGTGGCAGGAGCTAACAGCATATGGAAATCCCATTAGAGACTGCATTAGAAGTAACCTTTTAAGACCCGCATACACACAGTATTTCATCATCCCGGGTATTACCTGCGCACACCCCAAGCATTAAAGCCCGATTTACACTTCGTCGTAAGACGACGTCGCAGACTGAAAACAACGCGTTGTGAGCTTACAGATCTGCTATTTTCGTCGTACAATGGAGCATATACAGTAACTAAGGCATTCGGCTCTCTCTCGGTGTGGATGACTTGATAGGGGACTTGGTGTCAGAGTTTCTGCATACAGTAACTCCAAGATGAATGGGTGGCAGTGTTGAGAAGGGAATACAGGCAACTAACTACATTGAAGAAACTTGTACTATGATGATATGTTGTTGGTAACATTCTTTTTAACAGTTTAAAGGTATGTTCTATGGGTGGTTTGGGTTGGGTAGAGGCATCATACACTACATCAACACAGAAAGCTAATATTATGTGGCGATAAAGTGATGTGTGTTTTCCGAAACGAGGTAGATTTTTCACTGTGAAAGCATCAACGTATGAGTGAGGCATCAACAAACTTATAGTTTGATGTGATATATTCGCAAACACGAACACGTTTTTTTATTCCTCACGACCCTCATGCATAAAGAAGAAGAATTTCAGATCGTACAGTATCTTCTTTCTGACATCCCTGCCTAGATGAACAGGCCTTGTCAGTCTTGATTTGAAACATTGCTTTCTTGGACTCTCGCATTTTTTCTTTAAATAATGCATGTCAGTTTAGAATCTGAACAACCGCTACCACACTTTCATAACGTGGCTGTCTCCTTTCAGCACAAGAATCAGATGAAGAGAGCACGCACACACTTTCATTTTGGAACTCTCAAATGGAGACTCATTTGCATCTGCAAGCACAACATAAATGTCAAACTGCTCTCTCTGGCTCATTAATAATAAAATGTAACATCTAGATCCCCAAGCTTGTGTGGCATTTTTGGCAATTAACAGACTGACTGTTGTAATTTCAAATGCTGGCCTTAGGGGTCCAATATGCATATGATAAATATTTAAATGAAACTGCAGTCAACAATTAGCTAGGGAGAGTGAGAGTTAGGCCCTAGCTATTTAGGCAGTGTCACTCAGTATGAATGTTAAAGTAACATTCATAAATGTGTAACTACAGTAAGATCTCCATATTCTGACACAATTATTCTTTTTAATGTTGTGACTTAAAGGAGTAGTTCACCCAAATAAAATACTTATTTTCTATCAATTACACACCCCATGAAGCCTTGAATTCATGAAGATTTTTTTGTTTTTGTCGCATTTCTGAGCCAATAATTTACTTAGGAATGCGACTAAAGCAAAACAAATCTCCATTCAAGTCATGGGGTGTGTAATAATTGATTGAAAATAAGTACTTTTTGGGGTGAACTACTCCTTTAATGTCAATGTTGTGGTCACAGTCACATGGGGACATTTGTTTTCTTTCTTGTTCTGTTTACCAAGGAAAGGTTTTTTGAATATACTGTATGCTTCATATCCATACAGTCAGTTACTCCTAACGTACTGTAATAGTTTGAGAATCAAACTGAAATATCCAGGTTAAGATAGCCTTTTGGGTGTTGGTGTGTTTCTTTTTATTCTTTTATGTCAACAAACGGCTGTCATCATCCTACTGTCAACATGCCCTTGAGCATGACATTGAACATCCAACTATTCCAGTGGAAGAAACCCACACTATCCATTACAATCCAGGCTCTCCCACACATGTGTGTGTAATTATCCCTCCCATGAGAGTGTGGTCCCTTGGGACATTGCTGTAAATAAGAGTGTTCTTGGTCAACTTACCATTGAGTAATGGTTCAAGTTTAAACCCCTATTGATGCTTTTGTGTGACATTCAAAATTGTTGCCATATCCAGTATATTATATCATCTGCTCCAAAGTTTAATCATTTCCATATCCAACATTTGTCATATTTGTAATATTGACACCATAATAATATACCAATTTACTCATATGTTTAATTTATGTATTGTTGTTTATGTGATGCTCTTTACTTTCCATTTTCTCCTATTCATTGTAACAACTGAGATGTTATAGAGGACAGATGTAGTTGAACTGGGCTGTTTTCTGTTTAGAAATACAATACTGCAGCATTCTCATGTTGTTTCCCTGGGCCTACTGGGAGTGTGCATGCAAAGTTCAACGCCGATAAATCCAGCCAGCGGTCTCCGAGATTAGCTGTAAACAAACGGATGGACGGATACACACCCGGACAGGGGTGAAAACATAATCTACTATGTCTTCTAGCCTATTGGCCTGATGGAAATAATGAATATGACTCATGAGGCGCAGTTTACGGAGCTAGTTCAGGCCAGGCAACTCAAGGGATTGGGCTAACCGATCAGGTGACTAAGTCACATGCACTCTTCTCCTGGTCGGTGGGTTATAAGTAATGCTCTGCCTACCTGCTCAGTCTGGTTGAGCTCTTCTGCTGCTCTGACGTGCGACGCTGCTGCTGCTCATCCCACCCGCCTCCCCGGCATCCACCTGTAGGCTCTGTTTCTAGATCCCCATGGGGGTCTTTATTCATTCCCTGTAAATGCTATTTGGCATGTAACATTTATTAAAATGTTATTCTTACAGGGAGTGAATGGATTCAGAGGCCTGACGCCAAACTATGCTTCCTTATGCTTTCTATATCCATGCTCAAGCTTGCTCAATAAATATATATTCTAATCCAATCCAAGAGTTGTCTGACTGAAATGGCCTTTGTTGCACTTCCTCCCCTCTATCCTCTATCTATTGACTTTCCTTTCTCTCTCCACCGTACGGAAACACCTTAAAATAACGTGAAGAAGGCTGTTTTTACACCAATATTCAGACTGCATTCATTAATTCATTTATTCATTCACATTCACTGGGAACTTATTTTTGCTCATTTGTCTGTCTGCCGTCTTAATTCAAACTGACAAAAACAACATTCCGAAAGGTTATTTTGCCACGGTGCAAAGACCACATTTCCCCAATGTGCCATTTTTTAAATTTGGATAGTTACTTGTAAATAATAGTTTCCGCCAAATGTCAATGAGCAGAAAAAAATCCTTTTTTATATCCTTGCCTGAAATTTAGCATGGGCTGAAGAAAGTTTTTCTGCTGCAGAACAACAAAAAAAATGGTGGACCTGAATGTGTCTCTGCAGGACTGACTATTGAAAACCACAGAGATGATTATATTTTATATTTTTCAATATAAAATATTGAAAAATATACACACACACACGCACACGCACACGCACACCCACCCATCCAAGTTCGTTGCTCTCTAGATCGGTATCCAAGTTTCATTCACTTTCAGCACTGCTTTCAGTGTTTACCACAAAGCACAGTGTGTGGGGGGGCAGTGTAACAACTCAAAAGATGGGAGAGGGAAATCTGGACCAAACTGTACAGTGAATGCCATTATCTATGGGCCCGCATGTTGAGAGGCATGGCGACTGCGAGGGCATCGCTGAGAGCTTGTTGTGTGTTTTGCCATGCTGTGAACTGCCTTTCAACAGCATTTCCTAGGGCAGCAGTGGAGATGCTCTGCTGGGGCCCAGTAGAATGGAAAACAATATTCTCAATAGGCCAGAGGCTACCCGTTCTTTTCTCAGTAGAGAAATAGAGAGACTGTCATCGTCATGACCTTTAAAATTCACACAGGAGAGGTGCTCCCCTCGGGGCCCTTGAGAGCGCTGGTGCCTGCAGGCAGAATCATGCGGGTTTGGCATAATTTAACGGTGTCAATGGGCGCCTAGAGTGTGTAATTCCCGGTGTATCTCTCTACTGAACGTGGACAATGATGGGATTTGTTTTTTAAATGAAAACGCTCACCATACAGGTGTGCATTTTACAGCCCTCAAGGTTATAGTGTTATGTGGATGTCGGATAATGTTGAATGTTGTCCTCTTAAATCCCTGAGCTTAGCAGTGAATGTCTATCTTTTTTTGGTTTGTTTTGTTTTTCTTACAGAATAGTTCATGCAGAAAGATTTCCTCAGGGTCTAAGGAAAGCATAGTGGAGGATGAGCTTGTTCTCCAACTTAGAGAAACATATCTCATCACTCCGGAATAATTGGTGCCTGAAATCAAATGCTTTATATAATATTTTGGTAAAAGTTATTACATCTGTTAACTTAAAAACATAATTGTGCTCATCTTAGATCGTACGCAATCATCCCTCATTTTTTGTAACACCATGCAATGAATATCTGGGGAAAAAAAAGTTAAAGCAGCGCCATGTAACTTTCCTCCTCTACCCCGGATTTGAACCTGGTTTCCTGCTTAAGCGCAGAACATTTTACCATTGAGCTAATAGAGCCTGCTTGCTTGGGGGATGTATTGAATCTTAGGCATTATATTTACTTTGACTTCCACAGATACATATTGTGAAAATAGTCGAACTACAAGCTCACAACGCCTCGCACTGCGAGGCGTTGTGAAGTATCTCTATAGTCATTAAACGAAACCGGTCTTTCAGATTTCTCATATTCCATCCTGATTGGCTAAAAATGTCTTCCAAAGTTTGCAGGAGTGCTCCGTTTTGAACAAAATGCCTCAAATAATGAACACAGCATACAATTTCCGTGAGATTTTGCACGCACAGTCCCATTAGGCCGAGGAAGAACTACCATTTGAATTTTGTCAAATCAGCCTCATGGTGGCGCTATAATAGGCCGATTCGTGTTTTTACCTATAACTGCACCGATCCGTGTAAAACTTTGTATGCACACTCCCTAGAGGTCAAGGAAAAACCTTTGCCCTGCATTTTTCACATCTGCCTTTTATAGCGCCACCAGGAGGCCGACTTATGTAAAACACATTATTTTATACTACTCCTTCCAATTTTATCCAAATTTCACGCAAATCGGTACACATGATCTCTATAGTCATGTGATCACGACGGATGTGTTTGATTTTTCATATTCCATACTGATTGGCTAAGATTGACATCTAAAGTTTGCATTATTGGCTTGTTTTGAACAACATTCCGCAAATCATGAACGCAGCGTCCAATTGCGCTCAAACTTTGCACGCACATTCACACTATGTTGAGGAACAAATGCCACCCTTTTAACTTTGGCCTGTTATAGCGCCACCAACAGGTCTAATTTAGCGAAACAAATGTTTTTAACAAAATGTCTCAAATCATGAATGCAGTCAGTGTCCGATTGTCGTGCAAGGCCTAAGAAGACATGGCACCCTTTTCACGTTGGCCTATTATAGCGCCACCAGGAGGCCACAATAGCCTACCTGACCTGGCGGAGACCTGTGCTCCGAGGAGCACTTTTTCTAGTTTAAGTATATTTTGATGCCAATGCTTCTGTACTTTTTTTTTCTTTCTGTACAATTCTGATTAGAGGACTTTTACTTGTGACGGAGTATTCTACATTGTGGTATTTTTTGTTACTTTTACGTAAAGTAAAACAAATTGGAGTACTTCTTCCCCCACTGCCTGTACTTGTATCTATACACTCACACTTCATGCAGAGCTAAATTAATTTGCATTCAGCCAGCATGATGGCACCCTGCTGTAAGATGGATATCCTGAAAATAATGATACAGATCGACATCCAACACAGTCTTAGATAAGCACAGAGAGTGTGTACCAGGTGGGTGAGTGGTGGAAAGTAACTCAGTACTGTATTGAGGCATTTTTACTTTACTGGAGTATTTCCAATTTTCAATAAAGCTTTTACTTCTACTTCACTACATCTCAGAGGCAAATATTATATATATATATATATATATATACTTTGACTATTTGAAAATAGTCGTTGTGAGCTTGTAGATCTGATATTTTCAAAATAATTTAATACATTTTATACATATGATACCTTTTTGCATAATGACTACTTTTCCTTTTGTATTTTGATGATATTTTGATTTTGATTTGTACTTTTACTCAAGTGCATTTTGTTTACCGGACTTTTACTTGTAACAGAGTGTTTCTACATTGCAGTATTGACACTTTTACTTGAGTAAAGAAATTGAGTACCACTGGTGGTGGTGCGTTGGTCCACAGTAAGAGCATGAACGAACGCCCACCAACCCCCATCCACTGCTCATCATGATCCCAGTGCCATCGAAAAGCCTCAATAAAATGCTAATCAAAATCAGCACCACTCTCTTCGGGGAGACAGAGAGGCGGGGGGGTTCTGCATTAAAGTCTGGCAATAAAACAAGGAAGCCCTCTGAGGTCAAAGGTCATGTTGAAAGAGAACAGCGAATAATGGAATAGTGAACGAGCAAGATGTGCTGATTGAATTAGCTCTGCACTGGGCACTATACTACATCGGTATCAGGCCTTTTAATAGGCTCAGAGGCGTGGCACGTGACCGGCGATGATTTACATGCTACATGGATATAAACATGATTTATCACGGGATATGTCTATCTTTTCTCATTAGGACAGAGAATTTCTTCTGTCTTGTTGCGTGTACGCACATAAGAGACGAGCAGAGAGAACTGACAGTGAGTGCTATCATTTAGAGGCAGTGTGATTCTCTACAAAGCTAGCGTCCCTATTTTGCAAAACATTTAAAAAAATGTAAAAAAGAATACATAGAAATCAGCTATTGACACCATTTTTGAAATAGGGCTTAAGAGGCATAGGGGGAAAATTGTGATGTTTTGATGAGCTGGGTTTTAATGTACGTGTTGGATTCGCATGCCATTCAAACTGTACAAGCATTGGCAGCCCACCACCTCCATCACCCCACCTTTGAGGAGCGCTTGTTTTCTTGCTTTCACGTTTAATCCAATTCGTTACTGCGCCCCACCCATCCCCCATCCCACAACCCCCCCTCCCCTCCCATCCCTCCCCCCTCGGTACACTGAGCTGTCAGGAGAGACAAAGGCGCTGCCAAGTATGGATGTGTTTTTGTTCCCCCGGATTTGTGTGCGGCATGCATCCACCCCAAACACACACACACATGCACGGACGCACACACATGCACGCAAACACAGACACACACACACACATACACACGTGCGCACGCACTTACACACACACACACGCACGCACGCACACGCACACGCACGCACACGCGCACGCACACGCACACGCACACACACACACACATTGATTGATTGATTGAAATTTTTATTAGGCAAAAGAATGTAAAACAACACAGTTACATTTATAATGCTTTTGTCTAAAAGGTCCGGCCAAAAAAGTCCTTGCGGACTTGTTTCCGTTGGGGTCCTTGAATTAATTTCATACATAGACATATATAGTAGCAACCAAACAGTTCAAAAATCAATATGAAAATACAGATAATACAGAAAAAATACAACTATGTACCAAAAAAAAAAACAAAGAGCATGAAAAAAATTAAAATAAAAAATATGTACAAAAAAAGGGGGGGGGGGCTGAAGCATGGAAAAATAACGATTATATACAAAAAATGCATGAGGAAATACAAAATATGTACAAAAAAGAGGAGGGGGGGGGGGGGGTCGTCTGTCTACAGGGAAACTGGTACTATCTCCTCTTTCGGCCTCCAGAAAGATGAGTTTTTAGGGCTGTTTTGAATGAGCCCAGCGAACTGCATTTTTTGAGGGATGGGGTTAGACTATTCCATTCCTTGGTGGCTGTGCTATAGAAGGAGAATTTGCCCATGTTTGTTTTATGGGTGGGTGGTACCAGATTGTTGTTTACGCTCCCTCTAGTTTCGTGGCTGTGGGTGTCACTAACTTTTTCGAGGTATTTATACAGATATGCGGGTATAGGGGGCATTTCGGGCAAATCTGCATTTACAATTTTGAAGACCAGACCCATTTTTAGTTGTTTAACCCTGTCTTCCACCCTGAGCCAGCCTAGGCTGGCAAAGTGAGTGGGAGAGAGGTGGGTCATGGGCCCCAGTCCGAGAAGTAGTCGGATCAGTTTGTTTTGGGAGGTTTGAAGCTTAGTCTGCAGTGACACTGAGGTGTTAGAGTACCAAGAGGAGCTAGCATAGTCAAAAAGGGGCTGAATCAGGGCCCCCGAGAGGGTCCTGAGGGCCTGAGGGTTGACAAAAGAGGAAACTCTGCCCATAAATCTGGTTCTCTGGTTTACTCCTTTGACCACCTTTGTTGCCATGCTTTCACCTGACAGGTATTTGTCAAGAATACATCCCAAATAGGTAATCTCTTCTTTGCTAGTGATGATTGTGTCATCGACTATGACCTTGAAGTCATCTACCTTCATTTTACTGAGGGAATGTTTGGTCCCAAATAGGATGGATTCAGTTTTCCCAAGGTGTAGTGACAGTTTGTTATCGGTAAGCCAGGTACGGATTTTTGAGAGTTCAGAGCTGAGAGCTTCCTCAACTTGCAACTTGTCCTCACCCGAGATCAGGAGTGCCGAGTCATCAGCGAACAGGAACAGTTTGCAGTTACAGGCAGCATTCATGTCGTTAATGTATAGAAGGAACAGTAACGGCCCTAGAATGCTGCCTTGAGGAACCCCGCAGCTCACCGGGAGGGATGAGGACATGGTTCCGTTGATGTCAACCACTTGTTCTCTACCCTCCAAGTAAGATCTCATCCAATTTAGTGATGTGCAATCAAAACCAATCGCCCTCAGCTTATCAAGTAGAATTGCGTGGTTTACAGTGTCAAACGCCTTTTGGAGGTCCAGCATGACCATGCCACAGTATTTGCCCGAGTCTACCTCACGTTTGATGTAGTCGGTCAAATATAGTAGGCATGTGTCAGTGGAGTGGGATGTTCTGAAGCCCGATTGGAATTCAAACAACAGTTTGCGCTCACTGAGGTAGCTGTTGATTTGTTCTTGGATTGATCGCTCTATAACCTTTGAGATGGAACAAAGGATGGAAACAGGCCTATAGTTGCCAGGATCTAGTTTGCTTCCTTTTTTAAATAGAGGGATTACTCTTGCCAACTTGAATTCACACACACACACACACACACACACACACACACACACACACACACACACACACACACACACACACACACACACACACACACACGCCACATTAACCACTTAAATACCATACCCTATATACTTCACTTGACCGGGTCCCCCAGGGGTCTATACTTCTTGGTTTGATTGATTGATTGATTGAATAGTTTATTAACATTTTTGTACAGAGGTACAGTTATACAATACTGCTAAAAGGATAACACAAAAAAAGCCCTGAGTGCTTGTTTCCATTGTGGTCCTATGTAGCTGTGGTCTCCTCCTTTTTTCCTTCTACACCAAATCTCTTCACCGAAGCCGATCTACAAGCGATTGCATTGTGAGCTTATAGATCTGCTATAGCTTCAATGAATGGTTGTCCATATTTTCGCTGCTCATATTTTCCATGCTTAGTACTATCTACTTAATATTGTATTTATTTGTTCTTTGTTTATGTATTTATTGTGTCTTGTGAATCCATAATAATAATAATTGATGTTTGTTTATTTACTTTGCAGTTATTTAGTCCACTGTGAAGCACTTTCTTTCTCTGTAATTGTATAATACAGATAGCTTATTATGATTATGATCGAATGCATAATTAAACCCGGAGGCATGTGGGGACAACCTCACACACCTACATAGGCTAGATAAATACAAACAAGATGCAAACAAACACATCCGCTCACGCAAACCCCCACCCCACAAAAAACTCCACAATGAGTTGTTGATAAAAATAATTGTGAGACAAGTTAACTGTCCATCAGATATTAGCATCCATGGTGTGGGCTTCCCATTAGTCTGGTGGCCCAATATTCCTACATCCCAGTCGTCCAAACTATTTTAGGTTAGTGTGAGGTTAGTTAGAGCAGTGGTGTAAAGTAACTAAGGGCCCTATTTTCGTCAGTGCCTTACCCATTATCCCTAAACTTCTTTGCCATTTTTTACTATTTTTAAAAACATTTTCAAATAGCCTCTACAACCTCACAACATGTCGATGTAGATCGGAGTAAAAAGTTGAGGCACTTTTAATTTACTTGAGTGTGTCCATTTTTTATTCTTAATACTTCTACTCCACTACATCTCTGAGGCAAATATTGACAAAAACATTTTTGGAAAACTTTAGCTACTAGTTACTTTGTAGATTTAGAATATTATTGCAAAACAATACATTAACCAATGAAGCCCTATTTTATACTTGGGCTATTAAAAAATAGCCGATCTACAAGCTCACAACACGTCACGATGCGACCGTAGATATGCGACCGCAGAGAATGCACAACACCACAGCCCTTTCTACTCAAAAACACACAGGGTCTCCAGCCAGCAGAGAGTTGTTGTCAGTCACGACTCACAGCTCTTTAAATTCACGCTGACGCTACAGCTAGCATCTGTGTGTTCTGCGCCGGCTGTCCAATTACACCACCTGAGTGATAGGTGACGGCGTGGAAGGCTTCAGGAGACACACGGAAGGTCACTGGTGGGCACTGGTGCTCTCAAATAACCACTCGGCCACACATGGGACCTGCCATGGCCCTTATCTTGTATTTATAGAATAATACACAGAACAAACACAGAGCGTTGTGGAGAGGTGCGTGACCCCTTCTCCTCAGGTCGGAGCCATGCACCGTCATTAACCAGTCGTGGAAAAAGTACTTAAATGTTTTACTTAAGTAAAAGTATCAATACTGCAGTGTAGAAGTACTCTGTTAGAAGTAAAAGTCAGGAATTCAAAATTGACTTGAGTAAAAGTACAAAAGTATTGGTATCAAAATGTACTTAAAGTACCAAAAGTAAAGTGCTAAAATGTTTGAAAATAGCAGATCTACAAGCTCACAACGCGTCGCGATGCGATGCGTTGTGAGCTTGTAGATCGGCTATTTTCAAATAGCCTCGGTATAAAATAAGGCTGAAGTGGTTAATGTATGTCTTATAATGTAATAATGTATATCTGCAAAGTAACTAGTAACTAAAGTTTTCAAATAATTGTAGTGGAGTAAAAGTACAATATTTGGCTCTGAGATGTAGTGGAGTAGAAATAAAAGTATAGACAATTGGAAATACTCCAGTAAAAGTACCTCAAAATTGTAAATGTACTTAGTTACTTTACACCTTTACATTACTGCCGCATAGTTACAGCTGCAGGGGAATGACGGGGATATGGAGAGGAAAAAAGTTGGGTTAAGGGAAAAAAAAGTTTTATAGATTCCACACAGCCTGGCAAGTGCTTTCTTTTTGCTTGTTAGCGTTGTTATTTGCTGTAGCTGTATGTCGACTGTACTGTACAAACAGTGTGGCTTGGCTTCCCTCATACTCAACTGTGCAGCCTTTACTGCATTGCCTTGTACTGTAGCCTTTGTGTCAACATTGTTCTGGTGTGTGCTTGGGCTCAATGGCTGAAGCAGATTCAGAGTATCACTACGGCACATGCGCCACATTGGGACCCCACATCAGATTTTTGATTGGTTTTATCAAGTCTAAACAGCAGAAAACATATGGAAACTGATTGGAATCACATTCCTTAGCCTTGTTCTGACTGCTCAAAACCTATCCAATCAGATTTGGGTTGGATTTAGGCTGCCAGTCTGAACAAGGCCTAAGAATAGTTTTCAGTTTGGTCAACACTATTTTGGGCATGTCAATCATTATAGGCGAGAATCTTCAGAAGATTTCAATTTTTTTTTAAAATAGGAGCATACCACACACCCTGATCAGCATGAAGTCCCCGGTTTGATTCCAGGCCGCACGGACCATTTGCTATATTTCATTGCCCTATACTCTTTGTCCTCATTTCCTGTCTCTCTCCACTATCACTGTCAAGTAAAGGCTTAAAAAATGCAAAATAGCAACAACAACAAAAGATCATCTATTATTGCTATTTCCGGGAGGGGAAATAAATATTATAAAATAGGGCTTGAATCATGTACTGTGTGCCATCTCATCTGCATGGCTGCTTTAGCACTGTGCACGTGTCCCTTGTCTTGTTATGGCAGAGGACATCAGCTGTGTCACAAATGGAACCAGAATCACTTTGGATACAACCAGCTGTGCAAGAATGTGGGTGCACAGATCTACAGAGTTTCATACTGTGTACTGCCAGACGTGACACAGAAACATGCATATATAGGACCTCACATGCATTCCAAGAGCCATGCCAAAGACACCACTATTTGGCTGCCATCACACCAGCAGTACAAACAATAGATGCCAAATCCAATATCACAAGAAGCGAGTCAATTTGTCCTTGATAATCTCTGCTGCTGCACACACCGGCTTCCATATAATGAAGTTTGGTAGATTAACAATGGTAATCCATGTGCTAATGGCTGCGGCATTTCTGTCTTGCTCATTATGGAGATTTAATGCTGGCAGGGGAACCATCAAATCCCTTTTTTTATTACGAGGAAAATGCCACCAAAGACTCCTTTAAGACTTTTGCTAGGTGACTGTCAAGGGATTTGTAGTGCTTGATTTGCATTTGCATTGAATCTAAGAACTAACAGCGTGAAAAAAAAAAAATGCATTCATAGGGGTCTAACTGAAGTAAGTAGGCTGTCTTCCTCTGCTTTCACAGTCACACATTATGCAGTGTGTGTTTGTGTGTGTGTGTGTGTGTGTGTGTGTGTGTGTGTGTGTGTGTGTGTGTGTGTGTGTGTGTGTGTGTGTGTGTGTGCGTGTGCGAGTGTTTGTGGTTTTGTGTGTGTGTGTGTGTGTGTGTGTGTGTGTGTGTGTGTGCACACACGTGCGTGCTTGACAGGAAGAGCTCCATGACGCATGATAATGTGTTGCGATGAGAATAATATGAAAAGTAAGGTCATGCCCTGTGGGCAACATATGATGGCTGATTGCAGTGTGCTTTCCAAGGCTCTGTGAATTCTAATTGAGCTGCTGTATTATGTGTATGTGATTGGATTCATAAAGTTGCTCTGCAACATTATTACTTTAGCAGAGCAACATACTGTATGTATGCACAACAGGTCTGATGGCTCTCCACTTAAACCCAATATACTTTGTTGACTGGTGTCCCCCAGCAGTCTATCCTTGGTCCCAACCTTTTTCTTCCCCCTCTAATTCTCTCTGCCGAAAATAGCCCTTCTATTTTTGCTGAATTGTTGCCTATTTTCGCGGAATGTTTGCCTAATATGACATGCCGAGACTATACGGACGATAGGGTTCATGTGGTTAATGGGTTTAGTTTAGCTTAGTTCACTTAGCTAGTTTTCCTCCTTTGGTGACCAATACGGAGTCGCGCTTAACCACAAGAATTTCCTCAAATTCCGCACATTTCATCTGCTTGTGATTACAGTTTTCAGAGCAGAAGGGCCCACATATGTTGGTTCATCGTTGTCCACCTTTGAAGTGTGTGTCTTGTTAAATCATCGTCCAAGGCATTCCTTCATTTTGTATCAGAATCCATTTCATCAAACACACATATACAGTGTGTGTGTGTGTGTGTGTGTGTGTGTGTGTGTGTGTGTGTGTGTGTGTGTGTGTGTGTGTGTGTGTGTGTGTGTGTATATATATATGTATATATATATACAGTATATATATATATATATATACACCGTAGATAGATAGATAGATAGATAGACAGATAGACAGACACACAGTATTTAAATTGGTCTCAAATTGGCCTTGACAGGCTTGAGGGTTGTTTTTTCCCCAAGGAAAGAAAAACCACTCCCTTGATGAAACGCTTCAGGAGCGAAAAGAACAAAGCACAAGCCGCCTCCTTTTTTCTTTTTATCTCATCATAAAAAAAAAACACTCAGCAAGAGGAGATTGGAGATTGCATTGCATTTTTATAAAAGGCCACATTATAGCATGTAGTAAGTAGTTAAGTCAGCAAGTCGGCAAATAGACCATGTTCACTTCATGCTGACAAGATCCAGCCAACAAGATAGGATGCTTTAACCATCAAGCAGAGGAGGTGAGAGCATTTTCCCTAAGTCATGAGAGCTGTAAAGGATATCTTTCCGAGCATAATGGACTCGATGGTAGCTCTAATGGGGCCAAATGCACCATGGTGCTGCTGCTCTGAGGCCAGTGAAATACACTACCTGTCAGGAAAACCACAGAAATCAGGTCAGATTCGCACTTAAGGCAAAAGGACAACTCTTGACTGAACCGATTGAATCATTGCCTGATTTACAACCTTGAACTATTAAATATCCCCATGTTACATCCACATCCTGAACTCATTAGGGTTTTTTCTTTTCTTGTGCTACAACATATCTGACACAGAAAATGAAAAGAAAGAAAGAAAGAAGATTGCATCAGAAGATCCATTTTATACTTGCCTGTTCTTGTCCCACTCCACAATGGCTGTGAAATATAGCAGAAATGCAGTCGGCAAAAGATACAGTATGTCAGGGATGTTGCTGCAAAATATTCTTGTCCGAAACCGAAAATGAGTGCAGAAACATAATTGCCCCCCACAAAAAAAGTTTTCAATTAATTGAAAATCGATCAATTTAACCGAGTAAATTCTAAAGGACAATTAATCGATCATAGATGAATTGTTAACATCCATACCATGGACACAATAAAGTATATTGGAGTTTACACGAGCACTGTTTAGTGCGACACAGTATAAACTATTAATTTAACTCTCAAAGTTTAGAAATTGACCCTTATCCCCTTACCCATAGTTGTAGTAGTGCTACTACTACTTATTTTAGCAGCAGCAGCATCAGCAGTTGTAGCAGTAGTAGCTGTAGTACTAGCAGTAGTAGTAGCAGTAGCAGTAGTAGCTGTAGTAGCTGTAGTAGTAGCAGTAGTAGTAGTAGTAGTAGTAGTAGCAGCAGCAGTAGTAGTTGTATTAGTAGTAGCATGGTCAGGAACAAAGGAGCAATAGCATTTAAATCTCAGAATCTGTCACAGTGGTTATTGCGCTCCGAGGCATTCATTCATATATCTCCGGCTGCTTCTGCAGTAATAGACTCATGGGAAATAAACTCCAGCAGCGCCATAACCTTTCTCTGTTTCACCGATGGCAGTTTGGTGGGAATTACACCCTCTCTGAAATGGGATCATTATGGCCACTTTTTGGGTGGATAGTGTGTGTGCATGTGCATGTTTGTGCGCGTGTGTCTGCGTATGAAAATGTGCGCCTGCGGATGGTTCCTATGTCTGCAGATAGTGAAATTGCCATTCCCCTAATAAATCTTTTAAAGGTTAGATAAGTGCCATCCTTAAGGGGACTTTGGCAGATTAAATTAGCAGGACTTTGAGCTGGTAAAGTTGGTGGTGTATGGCCTCCATGGTAATGGTTTTTACTGCTCCAGAGGCTGAAGGTGCAGTCTAATGGTCACCATTTGAATTACATTGTTCACATAGTGTGATGTTTTTGCAATGCATGATGTGCCTTTTATTGTGCTGTTTTCATTTGCATTCAAATCAAATTATTTCAATTAAGTGAACAGCAAAGTCAGTTATTTCTTAATTTAGTCTCTCTCCTCTCCTCTCCTCTCCTCTCCTCTCCTCTCCTCTCCCCTCCCCTCCCCTCCCCTCCCCTCCCCTCTCCTCTCCTCTCCTCTCCTCTCGTCTTGTCTTGTCTCCTCTCCTGTCATTACCCGTTTTGTGGCTTTTCATTTCTTAATGTCCCTAGCAACTTCAGGATCAATGAATTCACATTTCTTGGGCTCACGCTGTTGTGTGTATTTTGTGCAGAATCAATACCGCCGCTGTGGGCTTTGATAGGCTGATGATGCTGAAACACATTTGATCCATTAATACAACAGTAGGGACCAATCCATACTGAACCACATACTGTACACGCACGCGCGCGCGCGCGCGCACGCACACACACACACACACACACACACACACACACACACACACACACACACACACACACACACACACACTCACACGCGCATGTGCACACACAATCTATATTCCACCACTGGTGGGCTGAACCATCACTTGAATAGGCTAATACATAAAGAAATGCAGTGTCACATTCTTCTATTTTCTCATCAGATGTCTGCCACCATCACTCCCGCCCCCAACCAAGGATACTTCTCACCTCTCTCACTTTCACCCTCCGTACTCAACTCTCTGTCACCTGCAATATGGTTAAAAAAATTATTTATATACCGCCTTTCTAGTCTTCCCGACACTTCCAAGTTCCAAACACTTTACAATATATTTCACATGGCAGTGCAGACCAAATCTGCTCATCGACCAGGCCAGGTCTTGCTCAATCACACTTCGACATGCAGCAAGGAGGAGCCAGGGATCGAACCGGGAACCTTCGGATTGCTGCTCTACCCCCCCTGAGCACCCCCCCCCCCAATAGAAAGAAGGAACAATATCATTACAAGGAATTCCAGAATATGTGAAAACACAAACACAACAGACACACATAGATGGACTCCTACAGAAACCATAAAAATAAACTGAAGCACAGGAGACCGGCCGGAGCACAGAAAGTCCATTCTGACAGGACCACTTCAGACACAGCATGAAGGGAAAGCCTATTTTAGGTTTGGTCTCAATCCGTCCATCCTCTGTCCTTGATGTGGACACAAAGAGATAAGTGTGTGTGTGTGTGTGTGTGTGTGTGTGTGCGCGTGCGTGCTGGGTTTTTGTGGAGTGCGTGCGTCTGGGTTTTTGTGGAGTGGGCACTTCAAACATTGCAGGTCCCCCCACTGATTAAGGGAGGGCATACGTCAGTGTTTAAATTTGTATTTTATGTTCAATAATAGTGAGCAGCTCATCACAATGATGAAAGAAGATTACTGAACAAACACGTCAGCATGGACTTCCTGTCTGCGGCAATTCGTCACTCTAATAATCTCCTATGTGTGTGTGTGTGTGTGTGTCTCTTCAGGAAACACTACCCTTCCTCCCTGCCTGACCTACTTGTTGTTAACTAGTTGTACGAACGCTTGTTTTCTATTGCTGTATTGTTTATTGGATTATTGGATTGTTTATTGGATCTTGTTTAGTCGATATACTTATTTGTTTTAGCTCATGCTCATTTGATTTAGCTATTTTGTCTCATCTGTTTAAGGAAATAGGTAGCTGATATATTGCACTTTTACCTTAGCGCTAGGTATACTCTTGGTTGCTTGTTTATGCAGAAAATGCACTAAAGACTTCTGGTGATTAGTAGTTTTCGTTCCCTACCTATGTTGAATACACTTATTGTAAGTCGCTTTGGATAAAAGCGTCTGCTAAATGACTGTAATGTAATGTAATGTAATGTGTGTGTGTGTGTGTGTGTGCGTGTGTGTGCATGTGTCCATGTGCACATCCACGGATTCATGCTTATGTGTTTGTGCGTGTGAATGTGTCGTCTTTGTCCTTTTCATTCCTCCTCTCTTTGCCATTTCATTTATTGAATCGGGTTCATCCCACTGACATCAATGAGCTGTTCTGCCAGGGAGACCAGGTCACGCCAGCAACAGTGTGCGAGAGCGATAAAAGGAAGAAACAGTGGCATTCTCCCAAAACAATCATCTTAATTGCAGTTTGCGCTGGATTTGATCGTCCCTTGTTGTGACAATTGCTCTAAATGTATTAACTCTTGATAGCATTTCCTGGGTGTCAGCTGACACAGCCTGTTAAGTGTGTTAAACCATGCAGACACAGACATTCTGTGTTCCAGCTAGTGGTGCACAAAGTACTCAACCCCAGTACTTACCCCCAGAGATACTCCTGGTCAAATATTACACCACTGCAAGTGAAAGTTGCATGTCCATTCTCTCTTACCTTACCTTCCCCTCTCTCTCTCTCTCTCTCTCTCTCTCTCTCCAGTGATAGAAATGTATTGAAAATAACGACAAATGGATCTGGAGGTGAAAAACATCTGCAGCATCTCTTGTTCTACGTCTGGACTCTGATCATGACCTTTTTGCCCCAAAATATCACAACGGTTAGTTAGTACTGGCTTTCTCCGCCGTCCAAGCCCATGGGCATTTAGATTCTCCCATAGGTGGTGATCTCTGATCATCTGTCTAGACTATATGGGCAGGGTAATAAGAAGAATAAAAAAAATGAACAACCCACTTTAATGACAATAGCATTAAAGTGGGTTCATTGTTATGTTCATGTTGTTCCATTTCAGGCTTTAATTGCGACCAAATATTTGAGTTCACATGAACCGACTGAGAAGATCGATGTTATAGCTACATATGGGGCGATGATGGGATAGTTAGCGATTTATAACCCATTGAGTGTCATTTTGACTAGATTACAGATGAAAAGCAATCTCACATTTCTTTTCTGTGGGCGCTGGAGGGTGTGTGCATTGATTCTGTGATGACCCAACGAATGAAAAATTCATGACTTTCAACAATCAACACACAGAACAAAATGCCTCTTCACAAAATATGTGTTTAACTCCTCTATGTTTGTCTTTCTCTGCGGTGAAGAAACAGAGGGTCTTTCTTCCATTCTGTCAGTGTGTGCTTCATCAGCCGGAGTGGGCAGAGGGAGAAGGAGAGAGGAGACCCTTGATGGAGTCTCCTGAGACCAGGGGACTTCTATTTTTAGTACACTGTGATAGCCTGTCGGCCCCAACACCCCCGCCCAGTCTCTAACACACACGCGCACACGCACACACACAACACACACACGCAACAAAGTCAGCCTCACATGTGACCAGACTCACACTGGGAAAGGGTTCATTATCCCATCAGTGTCATTTTCAATCATTTTCTAAATGTCCGTTTTCTGAAGAAGCGTGAAAATCAACCAGTGTTGGATATACTACAAGCTTTGGCCCTGTCACAATGTAAAACAGAGCCACAATGACCACAGTGCCATTACATCATCAATCTGTGTGGTAGAGTATGTAAATACAACATATCTCATACAATTGGGGTGGTTGTATTTTGTCTCCCTGCTCTTCTATTGAGTCATTTAGATTGTGTCAAAGGTCATGTCTCGCCTATAGGCACAGGATCTGACACAAATTTTCATTTTCAATTATCCCCTGAGCAAGCAGTCAGGCTCTATTAGCTCAATGGTAAAAAAAATGTCAGCACTTGCGCAGGAAACCAGGTTCCAATCCGGGGTATAAGAGGAAAGTTACATAGTGCAGCTTTAAATGGTACTTGATTCAAACAGTACCTGTACAATATATATTCTGCAAAATACCCATGGAAAGTATATATATATATATATTCTACCAAGATATCTGACATAGAGACAACAGAAGTAATTTTCATTGCTACTTATTTTCATGAAAATCATGATTTTGAGAGGAGGTTCAATTATGCATTTTTTATCTTTAGTTATTAGCTTGATATATTTTACTCATTATGAATACTGTAGTCTATTTTTGCATAAACAGTACAGTGGCTAACAAGTAGACAAGTGAAGCATTTTCTTTTACTGAACTGTGTAATTGGTTGCTAGGCCTTGGTTGCCGTGGTTTCTATAGCCAGCTGGTTGATGATCTTCTTTGTTAATAGACAGTATGACTTTATCTAAACATGTTCAGCCAATAAGCAAGTAAGTAACCGATGTTGCATTATAATCACATACTTACTCTCTCTCTCCCTCTCTCTCCCCCAAAAACACTATGCACTGTACAGCGATTGGCTGTAGTTAAGGACCTACATGTACATTAACAGAGGACAATAGCACAACACGTAGGAGAAGAAAACTGTTTAAAAGACAAAATACAATATGCAAATGACCATATCACCCTTCAACATAAATAAATCAGTATAAAGTCAGTATGTTTGCTCTATCCATGTATCTATGTATCTATATCTACCTACCTACCTATCCAGCTACCTACCAACCCACCCACCCATCCATCTGATAATGATGATGACGACATTGGATATGGCACCTCCAGACAGGAATATTTAGCTCCAAACATCATTCAAACCTAATGGAGGCTAATTCAAAGAGACGCTAAAGCTCCTGTGCTGTTTATTACATCCACATCTCATATAGTAGCGGTATGCCCTTCTCCTGGCTGAGTCAATTAGTCTGTGATCATATTTATTCATGAGTGGAAATGCATATATTAAATCCTGATGATAGGAAAAAAGGAGAGGGGAAAGCAGGTGAAGTGGGAGGGAAAGAAATGCCTATGATGTAAACACTTGTCCTTACTAGATCCCTGTCTAAACAAATCATTTATAGATCACATCGGCCCTGCTGTTTCTTTGCCTGTAACGCTGGTGAGACACATCAAACGTGATTACATTACATTACATTACATTACAGTCATTTAGCAGACGCTTTTATCCAAAGCGACTTACAATAAGTGTATTCAACATAGGTAGGCAACGAAAACTACTAATCACCAGAAGTCTTTAGTGCATTTTCTGCAAAAACAAGCAACCAAGTTTGGCAATGAGTTTGGCAATCTATGTTGTAAACAGACTGTAAACCGGCAAGAGTAAATAATGGAAAGTAATACAAAAAATACAATCACAGTGTGGACTGCAATTTCAATCTTGACTTCATGTGGCCATCCTGTGATCATCATCATTGACGTCACGTCAGTCAATTATGACATATTTATGACATATCTTATATTAAAATTGGCTTTTATTCTGACTCGCGGAGTGATGCACAGAGTGGAAAGTCAGTCGGATCAGTGGATCTCCTAAAAGTATCAATTAATCCTCAAATCCCCATTTATGGAGTACCCTGATGTCATCAATACATAGTACTGATGTCATAGATGGGCCTGGACTCCATATTTGGCATGCCTCACACGGTACTCCATACTGTATACAGGCATAAAAGGGGCAGAGACAGATAGATGGGTACAACGGACGCACGCATGCCCGATGGCCCAAGAACGAAGGCTGTTAGTGTCTCATTGTAGCTGTTGTTCAGTCTCCTCGTGTAGCAAGCGGGGGCGGGTTTGAGGGTTGGTCTGGAGGTGGAGAGAGGCGGGAGCATTATGTCAAAGTCGATAAGTTTCATCTGAATTATTCCTTCTTCCTTATTTACCTTTGTTTACGGAGGTGGTGTAGGGATCTCCGTCTAGAGACGTTTCGCTGAGCAACCAAACAATCAACACGAGTGGGAATGGAAGCGTTTGTCGGTTTTGTTGATGAGTTTATATATTTTTTAGTTCTGAAATGAATGGATGTAGGTTTGTTTGGACTTCCACCTGGTAGTCCGTTTCCTTCCTGGGCACTGATCCTCAACATGGCTCCATTCACATCAATACACAACAAGATAGCAAGAATTGAAACAGCCAATCTATAGTACAGTATGTGCTGGCACATTTGTTTGCATTGGGGATCCATTGTTTTGCAAGGAAGACCGTCAGGTTTAAAACATACTTTATGCTCTGAAAAATAAAAGATGGCTCATGAACTGCTACCTAAAGTCAGACTAGCAGTGTATTTTAATGCAATGGCTACAGTATATATTTAGCTACTTAAAGCTACATTAAAACTTACAGATTTAGGTTTAAAGAGGTTTTCATAATTAATTGTTTTGTATTAATTGCACCTAAATACTGTAACTTTGCCTGAGAAAGCTATACTACAAGGCTGGACAAGCCCCCGCTTGAATTGTAATCCCAATGTTTATAGTCTAAAAACTCGACTCAACTCAAATGTATTTGGATCCCCTTTAATCTCTGTTATGGTCTCAAGGGGCTTTACTGGCTGAGAAATAGATTGATAGTCTGACACATGTGATATTACCAAGTAGAATGAAATTGCACTCAGTGTGAAAGTTGAAAATTTGTTTTAGGATCATCTGTCAGCCAAATGTATGGTCTAATACACAGGCCTGCGATGGCATTATACCCCAGCATAATACAAAAAAAGATTGGCATGACATTCTCTGCATAACTTTGTCACATTGAGCGAGCTCCTACAGTATCTGGGTTGTAAATGTGTCCCAGAGAACCGAGCTGTGCAGAAGTTCCCAGCAGTGTGATGGGCGATGTGTGTGGGGGTGTTTAGGGGCTGTGAAGGCAGGGCCTTTGTGTGGAGACAGCCCGAGGCCACTAGAGCAGCATGCCTCTTTTTAGGTTTGATTTATAATTGAAAGCTGTGTTTACATCCGTTCTGCAGCTTCCAGCACAGAGTGCACTTCACTAGCTAAGAAAGAGAACGGAGGAGGGTGCAAACCCCACAAATCGAACCCTCTGAAATAGACATTTTTCTGGGGGGGGATGGCTAGAGCAGATGGAGTTTTTGGGGGGTTTGGGGTGGGGTTAGCCGCAGAACTCGCTGTTTACATTTAGTGGTACACCATTGTGTACACTAACAGTGCTCTAAAAGGAGGGAAATGTTAAATCACCTCTGTCAGTTAGGAGATTGACCACCTCTACTTGGCGACCTCTGACCACAGCGGTCGGTGTCGTGCCCAGAAAGAGTTATCTCGGCTGGGCGGATGGTGTAACTCAACGGGTGATGGCTTCAGTTTGCTGGTGTTAAAGGAGTAGTTCACCCAAAATACTTATTTTCTATCAATTACACACCCAATGAAGCCTTGATTCATGGAGATTGTTTAGTTTCTGTCACATTCCTAAGCCAATCATTTGATGACATCGGTCAATAGGAGACTCAGTAGAAGACTCTTTGAGTCTCCACCGGTTATGACATTATTTTCTTAGGAATGCGACAAAAACTAAAAAATCTCCATGAATTCAAGGCTTCATGGGGTGTGTATAATTGATAGAAAATAAGTAATTTTTTGGGTGAACTACTCCTTTAACATTGACTGCCAATCACGTAGATCTACGCGAACCGCTTTAAAGCCGCCACGTGCCAATCGCGTAGATCTACGTGAAGTGAAAATTTTCACCCAAAGACCAAGGAGATATGATTAGTTGAAGATCTAGACTCCTATCCACTTCCTTGTTAACTTAAAACTTAAAAATGCTGTATTTCGGCTCCTGAGTACTTTTTTTTTCCAATGAAAAACTCTGGCACTGGCTAAAAAAATATGAAATAATTCTGGCAGTCAATGTGCCTAGTTCAGACCAAAGATTTGCCGATCTACAAGCTCACAATGTGTCACATCTGCGTCACATTGTGAACATGTAGATCTGCTTTTTTTGGCACCGCTGTAAGACAGAGCATTAAATTAGCAATAGAATATTACAGACAAAAATCTCAGGGGTCTGAATTGCACTTTAGATCACTGGCACCCATGCCTTTTAAAGAGCCCATGTACGTCAGCTAATAATTGAAAATGTAATCAAGTATCACAGTGTTGGCGCTGCGGAAATGCTTTGTTCTGTTTCTATCCATGGTGCAGCTATTTGTGAATGTTCACTCTCAAACATAATGATCAATATCAGGACATTGCAAAATATACGAGGGCTGGGCACTGAAACTTGCAAGGAGGCCTATTGATCCTTGTATGAGATTCATGGAGCTTAACAAAGACTGACCTGCTGGAAGGGTTTCCTGCTATCACACGTTTCATTCTCACGGAATAGTTACAGCTGCTGTGGTGCTCTGTGAACCGGATGGGTTCAGGTCTCAATCATGTTCAGATACTTTAGATCACTCACTTTCTATAGTCTTACTTTTATATTACAGCTTTATATTAGTGTATACAGTAACAAGTGTGACCTCTACTCCTTTTCCATTGCTATGAAAAACATACCTTTACTTACTGAATCAATCTAGTTATTTCCATTCCTGCTTAAAAGGTAGACACTGCCACCCTGTGTTTATTTGGAATATCGGTTTTACTTGTAGCACAATGCTACTATGAGCTGGAGAAGTGGTGGCACTACAGACACTTTTGTAAATCTGTTGTTATAACATTTAATTAGGTTTAACACATCTCAGGATATCTCTGAGATATGCAGCCGCATGCTGCCAATAAAAGGGAAAAAAACCTAACATATTTAAAACATCCCTGAAGGAGGTTTATAACTGCTAATCGAGTTTTAAAATACGATTAAATTACTGGTGCAACAGATTGAATCTAGGTTTATGGAAATTACTTTTTGCGTTTGCGGAAGATTTTGATTAAACCAGGATTCATTTGAAACTACATTTAAACTATATTTAAAGTTTGGTGCAACCATTCTGCAATAATTCATGCATTACATCATCATGAATTAAGCATTAAGCATGGATTAAGTGATATATGAATGTGTCCCCTCAAGTAAAGTACTTACCTCTACCTTCCTTGCCGTTCTCTCTGTACCCCCCCCCCCCCCACCCACACACACACACTAACATATGTCTCTGAATACTGTATGCTATGTTTAACATAGTATGTTACATTTTATAATACCCAGCATTATATTTTGTAATAAGTAAATGCAAGCTCTACTTCTTTTCCATGGCTATGAAAAACAGTTACATGTGCTGAATCAAGGTATCCTAGTTATGTGTATTTCAATTCCATAAAAGGTAGACACTGCCACCATGTGGTTATTTGCAGGTAGGCATACCTTTATGAGAATTAAACTATTATTACTTTCTCTACACTAAATGTACGATACATCTTCCTTCCTTCTTTGATTTAAAGGCCAGATGGCCCCCTGTGGTTTAACTCAAAGCACTTCTAAGTGGTCTATATACCGAAAAACAGAACATATCAACAGTTCATAAAGGAACGTGAACACTAGCGCCATACACAGGGCTACGCTATGTGAATCAGGGGCCTATAAACTTTGCAGTTGAAAGTAAAGAACACAGTAAAATCATCATCATCGTAGCCATCAAAGTAGCCTATAGAATGACAAACTGTTTTTTGCTTGTTTTACACCTGCATAATTAAAAGAATACTTGTGATTTTCAAGTGTTCTTTTGACGTAGGTGAAAAACATGCTGGATGATTTGTTCTCAGCAAAGAAGTCACCTTCCACATCCTGTTCACCATGCCACACACTTCACATACAGTATGGAGGAAAAGAGGTCTACACAGTACATCTACAGTATGTGCCTTTTAGGGTGTTTTTTTTAAAGGTCTTTGGCCTGTAAACACTGTGACACTGTAAATGGAAAAAGAATGAAAGGGTATAATACAGTTGCCAAAGAGGACTTACATCCTCCTTTATATGTTTCTGTAATTTGGTATCGGTGACCAAATGACTGGAGAAACACTTTAAAGTATCCAAACTATATCATTTAATGAGCTATAAATTGCAAGAATCAATGGTATATGAATGTATTTGTACAATCAGCACACACTTCACAGCTGGCACCATAGCAGCTGGGAGGGAATATGTCAAAAATCATAAAGATTGTCACATTCCGTGGGCCTTAAAACCTAATGTTAGACACAAAAAACACATCTCTAGGTTGAATAATAATTGAGATGTAGCCATTTTAAGCTCCTGACAACCATCGCTGATGCCATCTTCAAAATGACTTCTTTCCAGAAGTTTTCCTAGATTTTTATTATTATGTATTTTATTTTATTCATTTTATTTTATGCTATTTATGCTATTTGACAGTATCATAATCCATTGAAAAATATTTATTTCAATCAATTATTTTGGGGTTCAACCATATACTAGCCTGCCCCAGCACGTCTGATATCTGGTCTAGAGGGGCGGATTCAAAATCTCCGGAGAAAACATCCATGGGCTCCTATTGGTTCACCGATCTGTGCGCCTGCCCCCACCCCGCCCCGCGCCCCTCCTCCTCCCCAATGTGCAGCTTTAGCCAAATTCCATTCCCCAAAGCTCGGTCACTCGCTCACTCTCCTCGCTTCCTCCACTCGCGCCTAAGCCCCGCCCCTGCGAGGAGCCGAGGATTATTTGCGAGGACGGAGTGGTCGAGCGGTTGCCATCAAAGGATCGGACTGCACTTAGCGTCATTTCAAAGCGACGGCAAATTCCGCGATCTATTATGACGTCTCAAACAGCTGGACCAGAGCCGTGGATGAAAATATACATGCATAGAATAATATGCAGGTATAGAATAATACAGAATATAAGAATAGACACAATTCATCGATGTGGATGGCCACATTGTTATCTTTATAGTTAACATTTTGTGCAAAGCCATTTATTCCTGAAATAGTGAACGAAGCACCAGGATGAGCAAACCTACATTTATGAATTAAATCCTGACCCGTCCCTCTTTTTGCTCGTACAGTCCCCA
Organism: Gymnoscopelus braueri; assembly: GCF_963280865.1. NCBI lineage: Eukaryota > Metazoa > Chordata > Actinopteri > Myctophiformes > Myctophidae > Gymnoscopelus > Gymnoscopelus braueri. The sequence goes on from NC_137622.1 coordinate 30,454,644, forward strand.
GACCCCCCACCCCCCGCAGCAGTCCCGCACGGCACTGCTGCTTATAACAGCCACCGTATATTACAGAGTATGTCTGACTCTGAATTACATATCATTCATGCAGGGTGGCCATACGTCCTCTTTTACCCGGACATATCCTCTTTTGGGGGGCTGTCTGGGGGGTTTTATAAAATCCTTCATGTCCGGGGTTTTGAGAGTTTGGGTGATATCCCCCCCACTTCTGGGACGAAGAAAAAAGAAAAAAACTCAGACGATGTTGTGATTTTGCTTGATATTGTTTGATAGCGAAATAAATCATGACTGATAGACATGAAAGAAGACCCTTCACAGCTAATAGAGAATTTTAAATTTTAAGAATCGGTTCAGAATTGAATGAGTACGGCTATAGTTAAAGGACCATGTATACGTCACGGGAGAAGGGAAAAAACAAAAAAAACGTGTACACGTGATGCGGAAGTCTGCCGCGGAGGAGCTGTGGAGAGTGGTCGAGCGTACACTTGATGTACACTCGCTAAATGCGGAAGTGGAGAGCCTCCTCGGCTCCTCCACTCGACTCCACTCGCCTCCTCCAAGAAGCAACTGAATAATTGGACCCTGACTACTTCCGGTTTGAAGTCGGAGTGACCGAGTGGGAGTGAGCGAGTGGCCGAGATTTTCGGGTTTGGAATTTGGCTATTGAGAGCCCTGATGTCAACAACATTTGGAGCGACGCCCACTGCACTCTGTTTGGTTGGGGAAATGAAAGGTTGACTCCCACTTCCTATGCCAGGAATGTGAACAGCTTGGTCCAGGCTCTTATTTTTGAGCAAAATGCGAAGGAAAATAAAAGCCTGGAGATCGGGGCTAACCATATACTGACCCGTCTAATATTGGATTAATTGCATACCGACCACTAGGGGGCCAGCCCAATTTGTTTGCAATGGTTTACCATGCCAAAAATCTAAAACTTGTCACCAAATGCACAATCTTAATGAATTGAACTGTCCTCATGGTAAAATACCTCCGTCATGAAACGATGCTCTGACATAACAGAGTAGTTCTCTGGCTGCGCTTTGAAGTGTTCCATAAGGTCACCGAAGGCTGGAGCACAATGGCCCCTGTTGACCAGGAGGACGTGGCAGCCCGACGGGTTGAGGAGTCTCTCTCTCTCCATGGCCAGCAGATCAGAGAGGTACTGCTGCGGGTCATGGTCCATCAAAACCAGATCGAGAGCCACGCTAGTGTCCCCATGGTCTGGCGCCAAGTGAGGGCGCAGGGCAGGGATGGCCTCGGCGGAGCTGCATGCCAGCACATGGAACTATTAAGAAACGGAAATGCTAATTATTGCCAAGAACGAGGTTCATAATGAGAAATGTGCAGCGACGATTCACTGTCAAACGACTGATGCAGATAAATGTAGGAGGCAAGTCATCTAAGAGTGTCTGTCTGTCTGTGTGTGTGTCATGCTAATCTCGCAAACCACTGGACTGATTGACACATTTCTTGTGCACGCTGCCAAAGTAAATCCCTGAATACTTTGTAAATTGAGAATCTCAGATCCACTGGCCTGTCATTTCCAGTGAAATGTACCTGCGAGTCTTTGAAGCCTGCTACCAGTATGAGCTCCTCCCCAAGTTCTGCTGTGCAGGACTCCATCTCCACTGTGACCAGCCGGCCAGCAGGGGGCAGTAGACGTAGCATCCTGATGGAGCTGTAGCCACAGTGCATCCCCAGCTCCAGCAGACACTGGGGGCCAACCCGCCTCAACACTTCATCCAGCACCTGGCCTGTAGGACACAACACAAGCCTTTATGGCAGCGATTCACAACCTGTGGTGGTAAGGGTCCGTTGAGGATATCGAAAGTGGGCCCCTAAATAATTGGCAAAACACTAAGATTGTATTGATAATATAACATTAATACAAAAATGTATGTAAAAAGAAAAGTGCAAAATTCTGAATCAGGTTTAAACTGACCCCTCTGTGGACCCAGGCTGAGAGAGGGATGTGTCTCATCGTAGAGGTCAAAGGTCTCCAGGACACTCTGAGCATTGCCATGGGTGCAGTGGGAGAAAACGTAGGCATGGGTGCTCTTCACACACACACTCCCCCGGGCGAGTCTCAGGGCCCAGCCCAGTGCTCGACGACACAGTGTTCTGACGTTAGCACGGTAACGGTTCAACACAATGACGATGCCAGGGAGCAGTGGGACAGAAAGAGCCAACAGCCACATTTAGAATGACTGTGAGGGGAAAACGACAGGGAGGAAGCTTCCCAATCTGTTGACACAGAGAGAGGGAGAGAGAGGGAACAGAAGGTTGAAATCAATTAAATGAAGAGACGGTAAAACGATGATATTCATCAAGGATTGTATAAAGGTTTGACTAAGGCTCCACAGTGACTATGTGACACAAAATTCTAATTCCCTACTATTGCAGAGAAGACAAGGAAACACCTTCCACCACCATAACAAAAGGCATTGGCAACATTGGAAATCATATTTAAATACTGTAAATAACAATATCTACCTGTAACCTAATAATGAGTTGTATAATATCAAACCATCAACTTAGAGATAGTGTACTCTGGCTCAATGACCATCTCTAAGTTTTAACCTGATTATATGGTTGCTACTGTAAGTGCGTAGCTCAGCATCTTAGCACCTGGAAATGAATGGCAGACTAATTACAATTATTCTGATATTCTGTAAAAATAATGAATGAGAATTTCAAACCTGTCTCACAGCACACCAGCAATGAACACAGAATATAAATGTTGACAACTTGACATACAGTACTTGCCAGGGAGTACCTGCTCCATTGGCTATAAGGTTAAGAGTGTTCCTGTCAAAGACAGGTGGGATCCCCTGTGTTTGACAGGAACAAAATGGTAAAACGAAGGGGAAAAAAAGGAAGAAGAAAAAGAATATAAAGGCCTATGGCTAAGAGAACAAGGCCTCTTTGTATTTTAAAAGAGTTTGGTTCCCTAGGTTACAATAGCAAATACATGTTCTGTATCTAGGCAATAAAACAGACCCGCTATGCAGTAAGGAGAATCAACAATTGAAGGAAAATAATACTTGTTTAAGAGTAATACAGCAAATGGGTCTGTGCTTTCCATCTGGGCTGTCTCCAGTTTTCCTACTGTATGTCAGTCAGATGAAGAAAAAAGAAAGGGCATGCATTATTTTGATGTGGATGACATTGTCATTCACTGTTGTGCTACTACTATAGCAAAGGCTCCACTCAGCTACTGCCACCAACAATTCACCACACGTCGAATGTCTTGTTAAGAAACTAAAGGTGAGAATGGGTTTTAACTCAGAATGAAGTCATGCTTTTCTTTTAATGCAAACAATATTTTCATATATTTATTTGACCAGTTTTAGATCAGTGGTTCTCAAACATTTTTATGTCAAGGACCCCCAAACCGATATGTATTTGGCCGCGGACCCCAATCTGAACATTTTTGTGTCAGGGACCCAGAAGAGAAATGCTCGCAGTACGGCACGATTTTTTAATAGCCAACGTACCACTGAGGAACCACTGTTTTAGATTATGGTGATGTTTTATATGTGAATGCCTGTTCCACCTCACTACACATGTTGGACACCGCTTACCATGGTATGCATACATAGATTCATTACTGGCCATACTGTAGATCACTTAACGCAGCATTGCCCTCTGTATATAAGAATATTGCTGTTTGACAATAACTTCAGACTACACCAAATACATAAAAAACATCTGAGGGTCGTCTTAAGAGGCATTTACTATAAGTTTCAGACTCTGGGAAAGTAAAATTACCCACAACTACTCTGAACTATCTATCACAGCCACATTTAGGCTATTCCAATGTGATTATCTAATGTAGCCTAACATTTTTCCCCCCACTTCCATGCAGAACCACCTCTGAAACATGTGTCTCCGTTTATCCACACGAGGGAGCCAAAGGAATGGCAATCATATAACAATACATCTTCAGTAGGTTTGTTTATGCCTGGTCTCCATGGCACTGAGCAGCAGGGTTGCCATGTCCGCTTATTATAAGCGACTTTGGGCTTGTTTTTCTGTATGTCGATTCTAAATATTGGTAGCTGCCGGTTGCGTTTATTTGGGCTTGTTTCTGAAGTGTAGTTGTTGCTTAATTAAGTTTGCTTCCTAAAGTTGTTTAAACCAGTGGTTCTCAAACATTTTCAAGTCAAGAACCCCGAAATTAATTTGTATGTCTGCGGACCCCCATGTGAAAACCTTTTATGCCTGGGAGCCCCATAGATTTGTGTTGTTAGAATGTCAAATTGTTAATAGTTTACTGTTCATCGTTTTATAAGATTTTTTTAAATAGCAGATCTACAAGCACACAACGTGTCACGATGGGAGCTTGTAGATCTGCTATTTCCAAATAGCCCAAAGGGCTTGCTTCTTTTGGGCTGTTTTTTATAGACCTGATTGCTTGTTTCTCTCCCAAAACCTGGCAATACTGTTAACATGCAGGACCAATACTAATCTATCTAATTTTTTTCACCTGGCCTAGGCTAGAATCCTTACATGCCTACAAATTGACAAGTTGAATTTACTCTGGCCAATACTAATGTTAGGGTGCTATTTTACAGTGCGACCAAAAGACATGTTAACCACCTTTGGCACCTTAGACATTCTTTTGTTGACAGCAGCCTGTAATTTAAGCTACATTGCTAATTAGACAACAATGAGATTACGTTTCAAGTGAAATGGCTGGTCCCCGCGTTTGTTTTGGTGCCAGGAATCCTGTGGTAGTCTTGTAAACGGTTGTCTAGCTAAATACAAACATGTAGAATGGTATGATGACAGTTATGTATCAAGGCTAGTAGGATGGGTGCTCCGACCTAAAACAGTTGTTGTCCATTTCGCACCAGTCTGCAACTGATCTGTATGACTTCGTATCAAGAAAAACAGGCACAATCGCAGGCTATAAACTTACACTTAAGTTAGAAATGCGAAGACACGATGCTCCAAAAAGCGTCTTCATACAAAAACTTTAGCCTACCCTACAACTCCCAGTCTGATTCACAGATTCGCTCTTCCGGGATTATCAAACTCGAATCGGGAACGAAACATTCATAAATCACCCAAAACGCCTCGTTCTTATCCTTGTTAGATAAACAACGAAGTAACTACAACTTGACTTTCATAAAAAAAAAGCCACCCTCCGAGTCTGATATACACATAACAAATGAAGTGCAATGATATGCAACAATAATACCTAAACGTGCGGGTGGATAAGTAAGGATTATAGAATGAGTGGCTCCAGTCATCCACTGCTCTCATTTGTTCCAGGGGGGTGTGACTGTGAGGGGTCCCCAGTGGCAGGTCGCCCTCATTGGCTGACGGGCAGAGGCAGAGCAGCTACTGCTCACTGCGGTGCGGTGTGTCTGTGTGTGAGTCCTGTTGTTGGCCCACAGTCCTCACACTACTGCTGCTGGTGGTGCTGCTGCTGCGACATAGAGAGAGAGAGGGGAAGGGTTTCGTTTTAAGCCCATCATTAACGTGCTTCTTCACGTTGAATCCGGTGGATTAAAACGAGCTTCACGTGTTTTTATTTTATTTTTTGTTTCATTTTTATTGTATTACTTATTATAGCCTTTTTTTGGGGAAGGCAGTCCCTCTCTAATGGCCAGTCCGGTGGCAGCAGATCATCTGGGACAGTCTCATCAGCATCATCACCCTCCTCTCAGTGATTCTGCAGCGGACTCCGCGTTTCTGGAGGCGCACAAATGGATTGAGGTGAGTCACCAACGACACTAGCCTTGTATCAAGACTATCATAGATGTATTTGATCGAGTCTGACTTTTACTTTCGTATCTACGATAGTCTTGGCTAGCACCCCCCAGTGCGTCCTGCATTTTCACCAGTAAAGCCCGTACTTCTCCGTACATGTACAAAACAATATATATAAGGTGCTTACCCGGTTGCTCCAAATGTTAACTCGCGCTTCGGCTTCTTTGTGCAGTGTATTAGTCCGTATTGTTCAATAAAGACGTGTTTTAATCCCACCTGTGTCGGATTCTGTCGGCAGTTCTCAACAGGCGGTAGTGACGGGGCGCATCTGGTGAAAGCCGGTATTACACTCAATGTAAACAGGAAGTAAAAGAGAGGGGAAAATGGCGTTCACCCACAGACGGGATTAAAGCTCAAATCTATTGAAAATGTGGACTAATACATTGCACAAAGATTCCGAATGCCGAGTCAACATTTGGGGCAACCGAATAAGTGCCTTATATTCTGCATTTGTACATGTTCGGAGAAATACGGGCTTTACTGGTGAAAGTGCAGGACGCACTGGGGAGTGCTAGCCAAGACTAACGTAGATATAAAAAATGTCAAAATCGATAAAATACATTATCTCTGATAGGCTACATCTGTACCACCATGATTGCTCCCAATGCTTCATGTTGAATTTAATATTGTTCTTCGCTCATGCTTTTGTCTCGCCACAATCTATTTTAATGCTTTGTCACCTGTTGAAAAGTGTGACGCAAATTCCGACCACTGTGTCCGTGGCTGCTGGCTGCGTGCGTGGGGCCGCTCGCTGCGTGGACACAACAATGAATGCATCATGTGGAATGGATTTTGGCCTCATTGCGAGCTTTGCCGAACAATAATCTCTCAAATGGGGTTTTGTTTGGTGGGGATTTGAATCACGACATCATTCACTGGCGGCGTTGCACTTGACGTAGCCCAGGCTTTAGCTGTCCAGTTCACCTCTTTTAACAGAACTCATTTATCTCCAGTGGTGTAAAAAGTACAGTACTCAAGTACTGTACTTTTACTTTACTGGAGTATTAACAATTTTCAGTACTTTTACGTCTACTCCACTACATCTCAGATGCAAATATTGTACTTTTACTCCACTACTATTATTTGAAAAAATGTTAGTTACTAGTTACTTTGTAGATTTGGATTATTATTACAAAACATACAGTAACCACTTCAGTCCTATATACATTTCGGCCATTTGAAAATAGCCGATCTACAAGCTCACAATCACAATGTGTACATTTTGAATTCCGGACTTTAACTTGTAACAGAGTATTTCTACATTGCACATTGCAGTATTGATACTTTTACTTAAGTAAAACATTTTAGTACTTTTTCCACCAATGTCAGTTCACTTCTTTTAACAGTTCATTTATCTCTGAGGGGGAAATTGACTGGCAATTAACCCCAATTACCCCAACTTTATGGGCAGTGGCTGCTTTAATACAGGTGCATATAATATTCTATCATGATGATGGCTATTTTTGACTTAAATCTGAACTGTACAAAACATTGACACATCAGGGCTGTCTAACTAATATGCTATATAGTTCATTTAAATCTTAACCCCTTCATCTCACTACCGACCCACATTTGATTTACTGTTGTGTCATTTCAGGACAACATATAGCCTTGCACAGCACATCTTTTGACTATACATTTTGTCATTTCATATGCTGAAGACTAGGCTAACACCTAGACTCGATGCACAGTGACAGATTTGAAAATGAGTTCCAACCACCAGGCACCATTAGGCTACAGTCCTATTTAGAAGCACCAAACTCCTCGGGGGCCCAGATCACATCTTTAAAAAGTCACTACTGACCTAGAAGCCTTCTAACAGCAGAAATTCGAGTTACGAAAAGTGAGGGGAGTAGAGGGGGAGGAGAAACTACTCACTTGTTGTTCTACCTTCAACCTGCACAGGCGCATTACCCCTTCCTCCCACCCACCCACCCCTGGGGACTGATCTCATTACCTGTACACACCTGGTGACTGTCCCTCGGACAACTCGAGGGATACGAGACAGGTCACTAGGTTTTTCAATGAATGAACCAGGCGAATCCCCAGCTGTCAACTTTATAACGGCTAAAGTCTGATCATGTGTGGAATTGTTTTGTTGTGGTGTTTGTTGTCATGACCCAAGGCTCAAGTGTCCAAACTGTATAGGTCACAATTGTGACAGGTGTGTGTGTGTGTGTGCGTGCATGCGTGCGTGCGTGTGTGTGTGTATGACTGCGTGCACACACTTACCACATAAGCTTGCAGCAAATCATAAAGACGCACAGGGGTTTTAATGGGGTCCATGACCCGTGTTGCATGTCATGTTGTCTCTCTGTCTTGTCTTTTCTATCATTCTCCAGTGAACTATATAGTATTCAGCAGAATCTGAGATGTCTGAAAAAGATTAAATAAAAAAGCTTGGAGAAATTACGATGTTGATTATAGCAAGTAGGAAAAATGGAAAAATTATTATGAAAATAATCCTGAAACACTCGCACACCGTTCCAATGATAAAGTGCTTTCATTGCACCCAAAAAATCAGTGACATTTGGAGCTACACACTCTTCATCAGACATCAGATTATAGCAAGTAGCACATGAAAAGGAGGAAGGACATGCAAATCCACAACCCAAAGTTGGGCAGGTGCTGAGCGGAAAAAGAAAAAAAAACGTAAAATGTAAAACAAAGGAACACTCGCACACTGTGTGGGCTCCAGTTGCTATCATTTTACATTATAGCAAGTAACCCTTCTTATCCGCTTTGACTTAAAAAAAGCAGACATTTTGAAATGGTGTCACTGCTGGAATTAGGCTTTAGACAAAATGAAGAAAGACAAAACACCTTGATGCTGCATTCACAGGTGCTCCTAGTGAGTTCCCTGTCACCATGTTGTCATTAACGCTGATGTAAAAGACAGTGTTTAAGCTGCTCTGAACTGTAGATAGGACGGGCTGTTTTCACCCTCTGGGGAAACCCTCTGTTTAGTTGGAGTGATTGATTTGTGCCATATTTAGTCACAGCTCATGACAGTGTGTATGGACACACACACACCATCCCCCATCTGAGCAGTTCAATGAACTATTCTTAATGTGAATTGAGCACTATTTTACATTATTTGCATTCTAAATTATGCTGGATTAGTAATCAGATAAATGTGATACATTAGTGTTGCAAGTTCAGTTTCTTTTTTTCTTTCTTTCTTTTGTTTTTTTTTCAGCCACAGCTTTCAATCTTTTTTTGTTCCATCCAGAACTCTGTTTTGACTTGTTCTCCGTAGCACTGCTTTGTGGTTAATATCTATCCCTGTTTCTCTCTCTTGTACCACCCCCATCTGTCTCAGTCAGTAGCATGGTATGTTGAGGAGTCTCTCTGAACAATACAAAGCTCCGTTGTGTTATGGCTGAAAGGGAAAGTGATACCATCTACATGTCAGTGCCTGATATTGTTTCAGTGATATCATTGTGTGTCTGCCAATTCGCAGGATCGGGAGTTCACATTGTCTATTCAATTGTTGTCAATCTTATTGTCATTATTATGTCTGTAGGTTGTTTTTAAATGAAAATGTTAGCGTATCTTGCTACAGTAAATGTACAACAATACAGATGGAATCATGATCTTAACTCATTTTGACAATGCATTGAGGAAAGATAATGATTCCATCTGTATTGTACTACTATAGTACCAATACTATATTCAGGACTCTTTAATGTTGTGTTACATTGCCTGCTTTGTAGGTCTAACTAACACAACTAAGCTGATCACAGCTTGATTTCCCCTTGAAAGCTTTTGTCATGGTCCTTTTGAAAGTTCTCCGTTTGCTTTACGTTGTATTTGTAAGTACGATATGTAGAGTATCTCTGTGTATTTAAATACTGTACCTAATCTGGGTACGTTTTGTCACCAATGGCTGTTGAACATGTTTGAGTGTAGAGGTGGAGCAAAAATGACTGCAGGAACATCCAGCAGAATTAAAGTGCCATCGTTGGAATGGACATACAGTAGACGTGACGACAGCTACTGGTGTTTGGTATGGAAACTCTTGGCTGGCATGTGGGTTGTTGAGCAGAGCGAGGTTTGGACCTCTGTCAATGCTCTAAGCAATAGTAGGCGTCATTTCCAGCAATCTATCGCTTCTTTGGCTCAATATATAGTACATTTGACTGTTTCTCTTCTACCTGTCACACTGTATGACAGGTTGAAAAGATATCCTACGTAAATACATACTGTATATATAAATACTGTGTGACTTCTTAGATGATTGCTGTTGCAAACACGACTTCAGTTCATATGCCATTAAAAGTGTAATTTAATCTAAATTTGTAGTTTATTACAGTACACATAATTGTTTTTCCTCCACATCAGCTGAGCAAATGACAGTGCCATTATAGGTGTAAGTGCTACTGTATGTGTTATTTCTTTAATCTTTCCTCAAAATGTAACATTTCTGTGTTGATACTGCTATATTATACCCTACTGTCTCACCTGCCAGTGAGGAACTCCAACCGGGAGGACATAGGGCCGCAGTCATATAATCCCGTTCAACACCCCCTGCTAACGGGCGCCACCTCAGCCCATGTTGCCAAGTTCGCTTATTAATGCGACTTTGGGCTTATTTTTCAGACTGTCTTTTTTCTATAAAGTCGCTTGTAAATATTGGTAGTTGCATTTTTTGGGCTTATAATATCCAAAGTGTAGCTTATTTGGGCTGCTTTCCTAGTGTTGTTTAAACCAGTGGCTCTCAAAAATGTTCATGTCAAGGACCCCCAAATTAATTTGTATTTGTCCGCGGACCCCCATCTGAAAATGTTTTGTGCCAGAGACCCCCCATACATACTGTAGAACAGAGAATTGGTGAGAGGATCCATTATGTCCCAGAAGTATGTGACATTGAGTACACTACCGCTGTTGCCTGCCAGAAATAGTGCATCTAGTCACCTCAGACCTGTCTGTGTCATTCTGAATCCTGTCTTGGTCCAAACGGAAGGGGCTTCCAGCCAAAGTGTGCTTAAGATCGAGAACCCCCTAAAATAAACTGCCTAAAATGTAGGCCTACACATTATGGATTCTCATGTCGAGCGACATTGTAGTCATGAAGACCCTAGTCTTCCGGATTTGTATGTGCCGCTTCCAGGCGTAGGACCAAAATTCCACCAGGGAAGTCTTTAAATTGAAAACTGCAAATGACCCTCGTCTTTCTTCTTTTCTTTTGATATTTTTTGGGGCTTTTTCTGCCTTTATTTATAGTGTATAGTGGAGCTGGAGATGGACAGGAAACAGGGAGAGACATGCAGCAAAGATCGTCGGGAACGGGACTCGAACCCGCGACGCGCTGTCAGGCTACATTAAAGCCTAAGTGCTAGCGGTCCGGGCCGATCCTCTCCTTTTATTAATATGACGGTTTGGAATCCCCTCTAGGTTAGGAGCTATCCATAACCCAGGATGCTGCTTGGGCCCTGTGTGGGTCGTCCAATATCCCGACGGCAATGTCTTTAAAGAAACCACAGCCCTCGTCTCTGTTTCAGTCCCAAGGCGGTTTTGGAAAGCCTTGGGAAAGTGTCACGTGCGAAGACGAACCGCCTGGTGGTGCCCCCCCTGAAAGGTTCCATGATGTCACTCCCACACTTAAGGGCATGAGTGGAATTGATGTGTTTTGATAGCGCCGGGCTTTTTGGTGTCAAGTTAGTTTCAAAGGGAGCTGAAGATGCACGGCTGTGACTGTAAGCCACAGAAGAATGCGAGCTCAGTGAGAGGTACCTGTCAGAGAGAGAGAGAAGGGGAAAGGGAGAGAAGGAAAGACAGGTGGGGTGAGGGGCGGTGAAGGATGTTTCCTTCATCGTACACGTTAAGTATGGTCTATTGAACTGGGAATCCTTGGCCTATCGCAATGACACTTTCTTACAGCTCAACTTGAAAGATGAGCTCGTCTAGAATAACTTCAATCAAAATTTCCAGGATAAGGCAAAATATGTGCAGTGGACATGGTGAATTTCAGGTCTTCAGCTAGGCTTTTACCTGTGGTGCTCCTCCATCTAAAAGGCAGTTATCAGGGCATTCACTGTTGGCGGTTATGTATGGTAGTTGTATGCTAATTTACCCCAGGGAGCATATTGGAAAATAAGGAGGGTTCTTTTTCTTCTTCTTCGTGTTTTAACAGTTGCTAAATATAGCCAAAGACAAGTTTGATGACAAGATCAAGTTGTAGTTCTAGTTGTGATTTACAGAAAAATCTGTGAAGCTGACCATTCTGTCTTTTAAATTAGTGTTTTCATGAACAAAACCCAGTCATCCATATTAATGTCTTCTCTATTTGTATACAGTTCAGTGGTCTGTGAATCCTTTTTAAATGAACTTCACCAGCCACAGCTTGAGGGTAATGTGGGTAAAGTGTGATCCACTAAATATAGGCTCATGATTGGAGCAGTGGGATAGTACTTCATTAAGTGCATGTCAGCTGAGCCCTATGCATTTAGGTTTCAGGCCATAAAAGGGTCCTTGCGGTCGACTCACTCACTCCACTGCGAAATCCTTGAAAGTAAGATGCCAATCATCAATCCAGAAACCACGATCCTCCTAATCCCAGTAGAAGTCTTCTGTCATCTCCCATTCAAGAGCAGGCGTGTTGACACAATGACATTTAGTGAACCAGTGAGCACTAGTGATTAGAGCGCGTTGAGAAGATGAAGATTGAGAGCGGTGTCATTTACACATAACCTTAATTCCCACTTTTCCCCCATAGTACGTAGATTTGTACCAGGGACATCAAGGAGGAATCTGCTCGTAGATCTTTGTGATCCGGACCTGTACTAGAGCAGAGTTTTTCAATGTCAGCCTGTCATTCGACTTATCAGAATCAGAATCTTGTCGGACATCAAGTATGGAAGATGTACACTACAGGATGTTTTCATGACTTGTAATATTTGATAGCATACGTACTGGTACAACAGCGTGAACAGGACCTCAAATACACAATACACCGGAAGAACCACATGAACGCAAGAACATTCAGCGAAAATAGCAGATCTACAAGCTCACAATGTGTCTCAACAAGACGCGTTGTGAGGACGGGCATTGAATCACATGTGTGAGAAGATTGTGGGCTTGCCCTATTTTCCTACCCCATCTCATGCATGCACGTGTCTGTTTACTGTATACAGTATGTTAGGCTGAGCATGTTATGCCTTTTGTAGAGCAACATCTCCATACAGTCCTATTTTTGCTCATCTGTGGCTGCAGCACTATGGGTGCTATATCAGCTGAGTCAAATCAGCCTTTTTTATTTTCTTGTTAATTTGTTAAGGGACTTCTAAATGGCCCTAGCTACCATCCACTTTCCACAAGGGTAGGGCACGTATGTTACTTTGTAGGGCAATGCACCATGTTGGAGGGAGAGCCAGAGATGCACTCAGAAGTGGTGTGAGCACTTTGTTCAAGCACTTTGAATTGCCTTGCTGTTGAAATGTGCTATACAAATAAACTTGCCTTGCTTTGCCTTACCTTTGCATGGCCAGAGCACTGCTGTACCTACAGGTATGACCTGCTGTATTTTCATCAGTGTCTTCACTAGTATAAGTGTAACCAGTGTATGGGTGCAGACAGCACTTTGTGAGAATATCCTCTGTGCTGTGTGTGTGCAAGGTCCTTTAATCTTCTAGATGTGCACGTGGCCACGCGCATGCATGTGTGCGTGTGTGTGTAGCAGTACATCTCTTTTAGTGGTGCTCTCATAATGGCCTTTCTAGCCAGGGGAGAATCCTCCTACTTTCATCCTGGCAGTCCTTTGTTTGCAGATTAAAAGGGACATTTTAGTTGCGATAGAGCAAAGCATTTTGGCAGGAGGGAGAGGGAGATTCTCTCTCTCGTTCTCTCTCTCGCTCGTTCTGCAGTGCGACACACTCTTCCTGTCTCCCTATTCTCTCCCCCACGCACGCACGCACGCACGCACGCACGCACGCACGCACGCACGCACGCACGCACGCACGCACGCACGCACGCACGCACGCACGCACGCACGCACGCACATACACACAAGGAGGACCTACTGTAAAATTGAAGGACAAACTTTTTGTCAATAAAGATGTCAATCATGGTAGATGGAAGTATTGGCTGCACAACGCAGGTTATAGACAACAACTGGCTGTAGTCACCTGACTCAGCGGAGCTGCTTCCATGAGCCCTGATGTTTTTCCTGTCAGATAAATTCACCATCACCAGCTGAGAAATGGCTAGCGATACTTGTCTTCGTCTGTACACTGTAGCAGATAACGGTTTAGCGAAGGAGTATTTATCAAGCAAAGTAGACTAAAGTGAAAGGTAATCATCTAAACCAGTGTATATCAACCCTGGCAAACGTCCCAATTTTGGGCCGGGGCTACTGCTGAGGTGTGCCGCGCCGTTTGAAGGAGGTTTGAAAAAAAAAAGATTAAAAAAAAAAATAAAAAAAAAAAGTTTTTTTTTTTTTTTTTTTTTTAAACAATAATAATAATCAGGCATGCAAACAGCCCCAAGGTGAAAATGGTGACAACATGCTGTTTTATTTCGGGTCAGGTGTCACACTATTGCCCTATTTGGATTCAAAACGGCTAGTGGAAGCTGAAAAGCTACAAGTTTGCATGTCTGAATAATGCAAAAACAGAAATATTTGTTTGCATTTGCTTTTTTTCTCCCCCATATATTTTCATGATAAAAAAGTGCGTATCGTATCGAAGTTGTGTGCCCAATATCGTATCGTATCGTTTCGTGAAATGTGAAAATCGGCTATATACCGTATATATCTATATATACGGTATATAGATATACCGTATATATATATATAATTATAGATACCGTATATCTAGGTGTGCCCTGGGATTTTTTGGCTATGCCAGGTGTGCCTTGGCACAAAAAAGGTTGATAGACACTGATCTAAACAGACATCCATCGTATTCTGTAGCATCATGTGAACATTGTATCATAATGTAGGAAAATAGTTTTTTGTGAAGTAATTAGAGGAGTTTGTGAGCACTTTAAAAAAAAAAAGAGAAATGGGTTAGCACTAAATTAGACACTATATCCATTATCCAACAAGGTTCCATGTGGAGAGCCGCTAGGCATCACGGTCTATGTAAAACCACAGAATTAAGAACACATTCCTGCTGAATATAGTGGCCTCTGGGTGTACAGTAGATAGCGCGCAGTCTCACGCACACATTTAAACGTTTCCTCCAGAGACCTGTGGTGTAAAGTAACTCAGTACATTTACTCAAGTACTGTACTTTGAGGTACTTTTACTTTACTGGAGTATTTTCAATTGTCTATACTTTTACTTCTACTCCACTACATCTCAGAGCCAAATATTCCACTACAATTATTTGAAAACTTACTAATTACTAGTTACTTTGCAGATACACATTATGACATTATACAACATACATTTAACCACTTTAGCCCTATTTTATACCTAGGCTATTTGAAAATAGCCGATCTACAAGCTCACAACACGTCGCATCACGACGCGTTGTGAGCTTGTAGATCTGCTATTTAAAAAAAAAAATGTACTTTTACTTTTGGTACTTTAAGTACGTTTTGTACTTTTACTCAAGTACATTTTGAATTCCGGACTTTTACTTGAAACAGAGTACTTCTACATTGCAGTATTGATACTTTTACTTAAGTAAAACATTTGAGTACTTTTTCCACCACTGCCAGAGACCAGGGCAGTTAGCCTTGCATTCGCCATACTAATACACAAGAGCAAATTAATTTCAAGCTGGCAGATTTGTGGATGTTTCCAGGCTGCCTGTTTCAGGACAGACAGACGTACGTACAGTATATCTTTTATGGATAGAACACGGATGGAGAGTAGATCGATGCTTCACAGGTTTTCAGTGGATGGATTCTAATTGGGTCACAGAGGCTGAGCTCGTCTCCTAGTTTCAGTGAGTCGGGGCACAGGGGAGCTGGACTCCTTCTGTCTGCCTTAGGGAGCCGGAGGAGGCTGCTTCAGTGATATGAGTGCCTCTGGCTCCATACAGAGATATACTGTAGTAGCAGAGACCGGGCTAAGTTGTTCTCTTTTGTTACTTTCTTTTCACTGTGGTCACGATTACCGCAAAAACATGAGACATCTGTAGATTGATGTTACTGCAATGAGTCAGTCAGTCAGTCAGTCAGTCAGTCTATCATTAGACTCACAGGAGTCCTACTGAACATTAAGCATCAAGTCTAAAGGCCTCAACACACCAAGCCGACATCTGTCGGATGGTCGATAAGTCTGTGGCCCAAAATCGATAACAGCATACTTAGTGTGAACATGGCTGTTGGTGTTAGTGAGGCGTTGCTCACCCATCCAGCTCAACCTCCCGTTGATAACGGGGGTGAATGGTAGCCTGGTTCCAGACCTGATTAGGGCCAGACCTGATTAGGTCTGGCCCCTCTAGATATTGGATTTCTCTCCCTCCGAAGTTGTGAGGGGCCAATCAGGGCCCAGTATGCAAATATGGGGCGGGTTTATCACCAGAGGCATTTTTTTAATTTGTCCCTCGGTTCCACACAGAGATTCCAGACTAATATCTACACAGTGATATTAGTCTGGCCATGCCAGGCTAGGTGGATGGGGGGGGTAGAGCTCTCTGGTTGTGTATGTTGAATAAATGTAGTTTTATTGTACACTCATAAGTCACCCTGTATAAGAGTGGCTAAAATATGAATGTTATTGTAATGATATGATCAGTCTGCACATTTGGACCCACACACTGCCTACTTTTCCTATGGGCGCCTAGGGGGTATTTGAATGGTAAATGAGATGTTTCTGTCCCTCCTTTCCCGGCACAGAGCTCCCAGAAAGACTAAATAAGCTTGTTTCTGCTGTAGTACAAGTAACCTATTGTGCCGTCACGAATCTACCAATGAGACGCATAATCTAATCTTTCAGCCTCAAGGTCTTATTAGTGTTTTATACATAAGAGCAGTGGAAATGCTGCGATAGATGTTTTATTTATCAGGCTGCTCTGTGATTTTCAGAAATGTGGGTACAGTATACAGTACATAATACAACATAGGCCTATGCAAAGCCAACGTTGACTGTAGCAAAAAAATTTTTTTTAAATGTGTTAACCCAGGGATGGCAAACTCATTTTAGCTCAGGGGCCACATGGAGGAGGGCCAGAGGGCCAGAGGGCCGGACCGGTACCGGACCGGTAAAATCATGGCATAATAACAATAACAACAACTTCAGATAGTTTTCTTTGTTTACTTTACTTAGTCTTAGTTAGTACAAGCACATTCTGAAAATGTAAACTTCACAAATAGGGATGGCCAAATGGAGACATTTTGTTAACCGTTTACCGTTAGGCCTTACCGATTAATTAATCGATAACCGTTAAGAACTTTTTCTTTTTTTTTTTGTGCCAAAATACATTTTATTTCAAAGGGGCAAGTCTACACAGTTTGTTTTGTGTCTCCAGCAGAGTTTCTAGTGTCTCTATCTCTCTCTGGAAGAGGTTGCACATAAACTCTGCAGCCGCACTGAGGCGCTCCAACACAAACAATACCAATACAAAGACGAGGAAGAAGAAGAGGAAAGTGGAAGTTACGTGTGGTTGCAGGTGTAGACTTGGCCAAAAAACAATGAAAACATTTTTGGCACTATAAAAAAAAAAAGATTTTTTTTTTTTTTTTTTTTTATGCTTTGCAAAATCATCTCGCGGGCCGGATTAAACTAGTTAGCGGGCCTGATCCGGCCCGCGGGCCGTATGTTTGACATCCCTGTGTTAACCCATTAAGACCGGAAACGCATCTGTGACATTTTAGATTTCTTTGGCTTTCAAAAATAGCAGATCTACAAGCTCATAGCGCGGCACAGAGTGCCGCACTACGAGCTTGTAGATCTGGTATTTTTGAAAAATTGTGCAAATCTTTGAATATATATATTTTTCTGTAAAGCGAACATTTGTAACTCAAATCTTTGCGTCCTGGAACAAAATGTTTTGAGATGGGGGGCCAAATACATATCATTTTGGGGGTCCTTGACAAGTTTGAGAACAACTGATATATCAACAACATTTTCAAAAATCTGTTAGGATTTAGAAGACATTTTGTAGAATCGGCCTCAGGTCTTAATGGGTTAAGAAAGATATTTTTGTATATGGTGGTACAGTTACTTAAGAGTTGCATACCGAATGAATGGGCTCCTTTTGCCATATTTGTTGGAGCAAAGTTCAAGCTGCAAAAGCTTGAGCTTGTTTTGCATTGCGTAAACCCACAAGTTCAACTCACAGCTGTTTTTGTGCCTTATTAGATTACTGACAGTGGCAGAAAACTAAAACACATTTTTTTTCTTGTAACTTCTACCTTATCCAGTACATATTTGACAGGGGATGAACGCTCTTTTTCCAGGAACATCCCCCACTTCACTAGGAACTGCAAACAGGCTGTATGTACACATGCATACCATACGTTTTCTCCTGTAGTCATACTGTGAGCATGTGCCCAGTGGTAAGGAGGGAATAGTTCTGTTATTGTTACATTTTAGATATTGATAAGAAGTTGCATAATGTTTGTCTCCCTACGGAAGAGCCATATTCATTTCACTAATGTTGCTTGAATGATGCTTTGTGGATCGGACTTAGCAAAAGGGCAAAAATATTCAGATTGTCTGTCCAAGGAGGGAGTTTGGGTTTAATACGCAAGTTATACAAATCTTGTGTCAAAAAAAAAACTAATACATAAAATCCAAAATGTTAACGTATGATTTCCAAAAGAGATGGCTACATTAACTTATTTAAATAAGCTACAGATTCCTTTTCAGAAAGGAACTGGCAAAGTTTGGTTTAGAGAAAAATTGTACATTTCAAACTGTACAGAATTGAATTATTCATAATCTTTTTGGAGTACAGAGAATCAAGTGGTCCACACAGTACAGCCACCATTCATGGTGATCTTTGGAGTCACATGGTGATTGTTTTTATTGTCAATCTCACTTACACACACAAATTGTTACAAACAATTGTATTACCCATGCAACCCGGCATTCCTAAGCACTAAATCCCCATTTACTCACATTCTTTCTCTCTCTCTAGCTCTCTCTCTCACACACGCACGCACGCACGCACGCACGCACACACACACACACACACACACACACACACACACACACACACACACACACACACACACACACACACACACACACACACACACACACACACACACACACACACACACACACACACACACACACACACACACACACACACACACACACACACACACACACAGCTCCCCCCAGCTGGTTGTTCCCATCAACAATACACACTGTCACCAGCTCTAGAAAGTGACACAATTGTCCCTCAGCTGACTGGCATGTGTCTGGGTTGCAATTGCAGCTGAGCCGGTCCCCACAATGCTGCATCATGGAGCGGTGTCACCCAGGCCCGCCATTATAGTTACTGGAACAGCTTTGGTCATTCTGTTATCAGAAATGTCACTGTTTTGTTGGCACATCTCTACTAGCGCAGTGATTTTCAAGGCACACCAATGAGCAAGTAAAACTCTTAAGGCACACCTGTATTAATATAGCTGATCTGCAAGCGTCGTGATGCGACACTTGAACTTGTAGCTATTTTTGAAGATGCCTTCCATCGTTAATAACCATGGAGTTAGCATAGCATAAAGACTCTTTCTCTTGATGTTTTGTGGTATTCACTTATGGTGCAGCATGAAGGAGGGGGTGGGGTAAATGTGTTTGGTTGAACGTACACACACACACACACATTTTTCTGTGCCTGTGTTCGTCAAAGTCAACCTAAATAGTTCTCCATTGACTTTGTATGCTAAATGCAAGAAATAGTCATAGATACTCAGGTCACACAACGTCACAAACAACGTTTTTATTGTGAGTGTTAACTTAAAAAATGGAATGGCCTTAATATTGGCCCTTCACCCACTTCTATACTAATAAAAGACGTAACAATCGAGAAAAAACATACATGTAATAATTTTGTCACAAGCTTCCACATATTCTATACTGAGCTGAATTGAATGAAAATGAATCGCTAAACTAGACATACTGTCAACATACAGTCAACCTACTTGTCTTGGATGACGTCCCTGTGATGTAGCGCCGCATAATTAACTGGTAAAATGCCCAAATATTAAGGCAGACAGTCTCCATAGTCCAAGAGGCTGTTATATTTCCTAGTGGGAAAATGTTTTGGATGGATTGCTGCTGTGATTAACAAAACAGCTTGAGTGGACTTGTCAAAAATGTCACCACTCACCACTGAGCCAGAATAAGTGTGAATGGCAGGCATGGACCACCTCCGCGGTACTTAACATCTGCAGATATTCATTAATTCATTAATTCATTACAGCAGGAAGTAAACATGTTCCATATTATGTTGTGAGAGTGTCCATTGGGTTTGGCATATTCACCTTTGAACATGTTACTATTTCAGGGTAGGGGGTTGTCTGTGAATTGGAGGGATGGTGCAACTAATGGTGACTACAGTACCGTCCTGTATCTTTTTACTTCCTACTTCTACTATATACTACTATAGTAGTTCCCTCTAGCAAGAAAATAACTCAAAGCACTCAGTTATACTGTAGATGCCACCAGCCATCTAAAAGAAAACATTGTTGAATGTCATGGCACAAACCAAACCCTGGGAATTTACCGTCAGGCTTCCAGACGCTTTGAATGGCTGTGCATATTTCTCTTATGGTCATTTAGCTGTCAGGACACAGGCATGGTTTGTGGGCCTACAGTACCTTCTCTTTGCGTCATCATGGCACCCGTCCTGAATGATGTCCATAGCTGTTGGCCAGCTTTCTCTCTTCTTCTGCCCCATACTCCTCAGTGTCGATGCTTTGTTAGCACTTCATTTATTTACGTAGACGATGAAGACAATAAGGTTGATTATCCATCCGTGGTCTCACACTAAAACACTGCTCCTCTGTTATTCCACTATACCAGTGTGAATGTGTCTCTCACACAGCACTCAACTGATCCGCTCCTGTGTTAACACTCCTGCGTTACTCTCAGTCATCCTGCTGTGTTCCCTTCCCTCTCATTAGCACTGGTGTCTGTCCTTATTCCCCATCCCATGCTTGACTCTTTCTGGCGTGCGCACCTGGGTCAATGTCCTTTAATCAATGGCATCCCATTACTACAGTAGGCCTACCCCCAGTCATGACAGCCATATACAGGGAGATGGGAGTTGACCGTAACAATATTGATCATGTTCAATCAATAACTTCCCTTGATTGTTTTTCTTTTTGTTGTTGTTTTTAATTGCTTGAGCATGGCCAATGGTTAAAGTGAAGATTATGATGATTATGATGATGATGATGATGATAGTGATGTAGCTGGATGGGTGTATATCAATATGGTTAGTTGGGCCCAAGCCGCCCAACCATACTAACAATGTGTGTAGCCTACTCGTGCTGCTGCACTAGCTAGCAAATTACTTGGATAATTGCATCCACCTAAGAGCATGTATTTGACTTTTACAGTCCTGTCCTCCCCTGTTGCAACAAATTGATATGTATTTGGCTGCAGGCCCTCCATTTGAAAAGATTTTGTGCCAATGGCCTCCATAAGAGAACATTTATCAAGATTTGTCAAGATATAAATAAAAATCACACCCTGTGTGAAGTGGGCGGTGTCTTGCTAGCTAATCACAATACTGAATGGAGTCGATCAATCATGTACAAAGGATAAATACATTTATTGAAACACTCTTTATGATGGACAAAACCATAACTTGAAAAAAACCAAAATTTTGGTTTTTTTCAAGTTATGGTTGCTTATATAGGGCTATGCACATGTGTCATGTGACACTGGCCAATCACAGTCCTGAATAGGCTGTGATTGGCCAATCACAGCGCAGGATAATTCTACTAATTTCCTGGGCCCAGATCACAGCGCAGGAAAATGTACATTTTTCCAAATCTCACTTATAGGGGCGGTTTCACCGCCCAAAAATCACACCCAGTGTGAAGTGGGCGGTGTGGTCACAGTGGTCATCACAGTGATGGAAGAAGTGATGGAAGAAAATTAATATTGTGGACCAACCATTGTACACCCCTAACTTAAAAAAAACCATAAATGTGTTTTTTTAAAGTGCATAGTCCTATTTATAGGGCTATGCACATGTGTCATGTTTCACTAGCCAATCACAGTCCTGAATAGACTGTGATTGGCCAATCACGGTGCAGGGTTAGGGGGGTACAATGGTGGCCAATCACAGCGCAGGGTTGGGGGGGTGCAAGGGTGGGGGGGGGTACAATGGTGGCCAATCACAGTGCAGCGAATGTCGATGTCCAAACCTCACATATAGGGGCGGTTTCACCGCCCAAAAATCACACCCAGTGTGAAGTGGGCGGTGTGGTCATCACAGTGGTCATCATAGTGATGGAAGCTCACTTCCAAAAAAGTGAGCTATTTATAGGTTATTAATGTCATCATGTGTCTCGTTAGCCAATCACAGTGCTGAATAGAGTCAGCCAATAGAGTCAGCCAATCACAGTACAGGAAAGTGGGCCAAGTGGGCCAATCACAGTGCAGGAAACGAATACTAATGAGGTGTCCCAACCCCACTTATAGGGGCGGCTACACCGCCCAAAAATAAAATCTAAAATAGCAGATCTACAATGTGACTCATTGTGAGCTTGTAGAGCGGCTATTTCCGATTGCCAAAGTATAAAATAGTTTAGAGTAGTTAAGCTGTACTGTATAACTGTACTCTTTTTAAAGGATAATTCCTTTTAACAGGTCGTTCATGAAAGTCCTTGCGGTCTTGTTTCCAATGAGAACCTGTGAGCAATTAGGGGTTAAGAGTCTTGCTCAGGGACAAATTTCATTTCATCGACACATATGCTGGCCTGGCCTGGAATCGAACCTGGGGCCATCGAACCATCGAACCTGGGGCAACCTGGGTTGCTGTACAGTACCTCGTTTTGCTGGGGACCCCTCTGGAACTCCCACAAGGAACCCTGGGGGTCCCCGGGCCCCAGTTTGAGGACCAGTGCTCCAGACTAGCCTTAGGCTGTGATGGCATCAGACTAAAGGTCTCTTCAGGCCACTCATAATGGGAGCACGGCCAGCCCTGCAGTCCGCTTAGGCTATTTGTTAAACGCTGTCTACAATTTAATTGTCACGGTGCATTTAGCAGCTCTCAGTGAAGAGACTAACCCCAATATAAACAGAATACAGTACACACACACACACACACACACTCACACTCACACTCACACTCACACTGGCCATGCTGTGAAGTGAAGCCACAGTGGACACAAACTGTGGAAGGACAAACTTAATGAAAGCAGTGATGGGGAAACTGCCAGCTGCTCCTATGCCCTGTCATTGCTTGTTGTTATGTTTTTTTTGGTGTTAATTAAAAGTCTTTTTTTAAATCCATGTTGCATTTGGAATGGAAGTTTTGAATTGGAAGTTTAATTTAAGCTGTCTCATACATCTGATGATAAAGGTTTGTTGAAGTGGTCAGTCATGTTCATATTCTTGCCTTTCTGCATGTTTACACCACAATGCAATGAAAAGGCAATTGGCCAGAGAGTCAACAGGCACTAGAGGAGTCACTCATAGAGGTCTAATGAAGATTTGATTTGCTTTTATTTTACTGCTGTCTGTTAATTCTTCAGTCAAGGTTCAAATTAATCTTGAGGGATTGTTTCCCTGTCTCACTTTACCTATAAAAAAAACATCATCAGTCGTCTTCCAGTAGCCTTTTGCCTTTGACTTTCTAAGTTTGCCTCAAAAATGTGCTCCACGTTGAGTGCTGTATAATACAACAGCTGTTATGTGTCCTCTTCCTTGAGAAGGACGCTGAGCAATGTTCACACTAATATCGTGCAGCCCTAGAATGCACAGTACCACCTACATTACTCATGCATAGAGGCAATTCAGAGCAGTTTTCTTGAGTGATGCCATGCTCAGGGGCATTGAATAGCAGCTAGTAGCTGCCTCCAACTTACAGCAGCAATACGCTCCCACCTGTCAGCACTGAGGATTGAACCAGCAAATGGCTAACCTATTGACCTCTTATTCACCTACTGCTCTTATCCCCCCTCAGCTTTCAGGTTGCGAGGGATAAGCTCTAATCCTTGTAAGTAATCTAGGTACCTGTATCTCCCTACATGATCGTATCCCTGGGTGGCCTGCGTCTAGTTCCCCATGCCATCAGTGTCGCATGAATATTTGTCACGTTTACGGCCGTTGCTGTGGCTGTCTGAGGTCCCTGCGCTGCTCTCTTTTGGCTGCTTGCAGGTTGATCAGCTTGGAATCTACATTACTCTACTGGTGCAACTCGTCACTTGGGAGAAGGCAAAACATTTAAATAATATCACTGGCTGGGTTTAGACTAGAGCCTGACCGATGCCAGATTTGTGGTCCGATGTCGATCGCAAATTTTGGTGAGTCGAAGACCACTGATTACCGATGTTTTGAAAATGCTAAATGTTCTAATCAATTTGAAAAACGTATTAACAACTTTCAACCTGGCTGGCATCTCTATTTTGAGCATGTGCATTATAGGTGAATATATTTGAAAATCTTCAAAAAGGTTATAAAATGTTCATAAACCTCAAAATAGCACATCTAAAAGCTAACAAGGCGTTGCGATCCATTTCCTTGTGAGTTTGTAGATCAGCTATGTTTGAATGTTTTTGAATATGGCTTAATAACACTTATTTAAATATTGGGACACATCGGCCACAGTTATGCCGATACCGATGTCGTCAAAAAGGTAAATGGCCAGAAATATTGGTGTGGCTCTAGTTTATTATTAGCGAAAGCTTCACACTCACCTTTTTTCTTTCTTTCTTTTTTCTTTTAAATTTATAGAAGCCAATAATTTTTACCCCTTTTTCTCCCCAATTTATTCGTTATGCCAATTGATTCATGCCCACACATATTTCTGTGTGTTGTCACCGGTGGGGGCTCCATCCAGGGCCTCCATCGCACTCCTCCGGCCCAACACTCCCTGGTGACAGGCTTACCTCCCCCAAACGCGGGACAATTGTGTTCGTATAGACGCTCAACAAAGCCGAATGCGCCGCGGTGGATTCAAACCCCACTCACCTTTTTGCCTAACTCCAACCTAAACCTAACATTTACTCATTAGCCTCAGATTCTCTTTGTAAACATCTGTCTGTTTTGGTTTGTGTGTGTGGTTGATATGAATGAACATGACTTTTTCACTGGAAAAGCTTTAAGTGCACATACCTCTGAGTTCACTATTTCCAATAGTGTTGTTACTTGAGTATTATTGTTTATATGATTCTCAGCTGGCTGTATTTTATTAAATAGTAAACAAAACATTTTAAGAAAGCCTATCTGTTATTTCATATACAGTGGCTTGACGCTTTTACCAAGGTTTTCCTTGTATTTCTTTGTCAAACTATCCTTGGGAAAATGGGTTTGCTCCTTTAAAAAAACATGTTTATTGTTTTGCCATTGTTTAATCCTGTCCTCTTCGTGAAAGTGTTGATCTGCCCCTCCCTCAGCCCATCCCTTCTTCCTAGTTCCTTCCTGTAATGAAAGCTGGTAATTACTAAACAATGCACAGTTATGTGTTTGACATGCATGAAATCCCATGCACATATGAACACAAACATACATACAGTCATAAATCACTCTAGAGACATTCAGTACACAACATTCTTGTCAAACTGTTGTTCGGTAAAAGCATGGCAGTTAATCAGAAGTCAATCATATACTTTTACTTTTCCCCCATTTGTATGAGCTCATGCTGTAGTTTCCCTTACAGGAGGCTGTTAATGTTGTGTGTCTCATCCCTTCGCAGCTCCTTGAAAAGTTCGGATAAGTCTGCTAATCTTTTGTCAACAGAAGACAGAGTACCGGGGCCTGGGACCCTTTTCTTAAAGTCCCCCAGTCCCCTGGGGAGAAGCACAATGGCAGGATTTCTGTGCATTAGCAGTAAAGGGGAAGCCTGGCTCTCCAATTCCTCCTATTCCCTAATGGGAAGCTCACTGCTAACAAGGACTGACAGACGCCCGTGTTCCCAGGGGCCAGAGAGGGGCCATTTGGGATGTGGACTGAGACTTGGGAAACTGTCCGGGGAAGTAGAGGTGCCATTACGCTGTCTGCTTACAAGCTTTAGGAATTTGAGTCCTTAATGTGCTATTGGAGGGCATTTCCGAGCTTTGATGTTTCTAGCCTAGTCTGATACACTCAAATAGCTGGAATGACTGTGTTGTGTGATCAGTTGACAGTATGACCCAAGGAGAAGGCAGTCAAGGCACCTGTAAGCTGATATTAACGGCATTAATAGCAGTAACTGATTACTCTTGTTTGTTTGTTTGCTTTGCTAGACATATTTTTTTCTAATACCCACCAAACAAATATATCTTATTTGCAGGTGTGAGGCCAACTAAGTATTACCTAGTAGCCTCTTCTGATATTAAAAACCCTGTATGCTTAGTTGACCGGGGTCCCCCAGGGCTCTATACTTTGTCTGCTCCTTTTTCCCTCTACACCAAATCTCACAAGCTCACAGCGCGTTGCAATGCGACGTGTTGGTGACATTTGTGTTGGTGACATTTGTTCAATGTTGGATCAGAACCCTACTCCATACCAGACCCGCTCGAGGTTCCTTTTGCGCAGACAGAGTTAGGCGAGACAGCATTCTCTGTCAGTGCTCCATCTGCTTGGAATGAGCTCCAGAAGTCCTTAACTCTTTGGCTGACAGAAATAAAACATAATTTTGCCACGCAACTGCCAGCGATTTTCCAGTGTTTTCACTAACCTTGTAGAATCGTGCGGAAAACAGCGAGCCTCCGCGAGCATCCGTTCCATAGTTGTGGGCAGTTGAATGTAGGCTGTTTTTGCCAAAAAGCAACAGAAACAGAAGAAAAGCCAAGCCTGGGAGCCAAACAGTGACCCAAAGGCGAGCGAACAGCGCCATCCAGTGGAAAACCACTGAAAACACAAAATCTCGTCATTGGCAGGTTACACCTTTCACCTTCCATCTTTAGGTCATTTCATTGTTCAGGATTGTAACTGCTTTATTTGATTATTTAATTTTGGTTTATCTGTTGCTGTATGTGAATGTCTATTCCTGTTGATTAATGTGTTCTGTATCTCGGGTACATTGAAAATGAGGGCCTGCCCCTCAACTGTACTTTGAGCTGAAATAAAGGTTATGATGATGATGATGATGAGTGACAAAAATCCCTCATCAGTCAGTAAACACGGCATAAATATCTGAAGTTGCCCCTTATTGATGGAAACCTGTGTGATAATAACAACACAATCACACTGGACACTGGACAAGGAAACTCCCAAACCCCAATCACTGGAAAGGACAGGGACCACTGTAAACATGCTGATTGGCCTCCATTGTGTGCCAGTGTTGACACAGTATCTCAGCAAAGCTCTTGATTGGTTCACACTACAGAATCTTGAATGATAATTTAACGCTTTTACATTTTTTGGAACAAAGGTTTGTAATGATGAGTGGTGGGAGGCATGTCCAAACACGTATTCTCTGGTGAGCACAGCAGGATACCATCATGTTGGAAGTGATGTTTAGTGTTTTTTGACTAGAATGCATTCCTCCCATTTTTCAATTAACAGCATTCAGATGGATTGGTCTCTCGAGTAGATACAGTGCCGTGCACAGAGAAAACATGCATTGCCAAATAGAGAGTCATAGTTTCTTAAAAGCTTTTTTCCCCCCAGTTTTGGTAGCAAGTCACAAACCTCGTATTCATGCCACACCTGTTGCCTGTATCGTACATTGACAAAGTAATGTCTGTGTGATTGCTTGTCAACTTGTATAAACACTCTGACCTCTGAAAGAGCTTTTGTGCTCCGTAAGTACACCTTTTTAAAAGCCGGCTGAAGCCACGTTGGCGTCAAGATGTCCATCCGTGCAGGTCAAGGCCGGGTCATCTGTCTGTCTCTGGTTCCTGGTACGGCTTGGGGCCTGACATGGGGCCTTTGGCCTTGGGGAGAGTGGAGCAGGCAGGATATTGGAGCCTAGTTGAGGCCCCTGGAAAAGCCCCACTGCCTTAGGAAGCTTTAGCTTCAGGGGGCCCACATCGACATCGTGGAGGCTCCTTATCTCCGATCTTGGTTGAGCTGTGGGAGGTTGTCACTAAAAGCCTGGTACTGTACAGTAGGTATGGAACAGCAAGGTACTGGAATGTCTGCACTGGTTCATCTATTGGGGTTTTTAAAAGCTGGAATAGGGTGACCTAGCAGATAGAAATGAGCTAATTTCTCCCGGAGAGTCCCAGGGTATGATTACTGCAAACAACAGTGTGTGTCCATCAGCAGCCAAATGTGTCCTCCTGTCAAAGTGTGTTTGTAAGAACCTCTATCTGCTCACTCATTGCAATTAGCTTTGGATAATTGTCACTTAAATGACATGCTTGTAAATGGCTGAGCTCTGAAGTGCTACATGTAGAATAGATGTGTGTGGATGGTGGAGTTATTGAGACCTTTGTGCTGGCCATCAAATTGATCATCATAGAAGTACTGCAATAGTGGCATACTGTACACTTAATATGTCCTTGAGCCAGTCACTAACCCTCAACCTTTTCACTCATTTCAATCCACCCTGGACTCATATCTTCTTCCTATATTAGAATTGGCCTAAGGGAGGATGGGCGGGCGGACGTCAGACTTGTCACACTCATGTCACTATGACTCAGCCATAACCATATAAGGAGTTCCCAATGCAGCTACGCCCAAATATGGAGTGTGTTGTCTAACGTCAATGTGTTGTCATGGCATCAGACGAAAACAAATCAATCTGCTCCATATATGGGCACAAAAGGGGGCATGCCCATAAGTATGGGCATATACTGATGACATCAGCGAACTCCATTTGTGCATAAAAGGGACAAGGACTGACGGGTACAGTGATCTCCATATATGGGCATATTGGTCGGCTCGGCGGTGCGACGTTGGTGTGAGGGCCGCATAGTGGCTCAAACTCTAGATGTGAAGGCTACGTATAGCGGCCCAAACTTCTAGTTAACTGAAATCCTAAAAGGTAAATGATGTGAGGTGAGTTGATGATATACGTATGAGTCTGAATATCAATCCAATCTCAATTCAGGCTTCACTTTTTGACATACCTTGCCTGTCTGTCAGGCTCGTCTGTCTTCCATTTGTATACAACCCACCCCCCACACCCCCCCTGGCTCTTTCTTTTATTCATCCACACATTGAGTTCCTGTCTCTGATTTCAACTGTTATGAGAATGTGTTTGGGGTGAGCGGGGGGTTAGCAGAATGGGGATTTGTAACCACACACCCGGGGAAAACGGCTACGCTGAAGAGGGGCTATTCTGTGTGCCGCTGAGGATTGAGTGGAGTGAAGGGGTCCCTTTTGGAAGGGCTTGGGGGGGGGGGGGGGTGTGAGGGGGTCGTATGGAGAGACACAATGAAAGCCCTGTGTGGATCTGTCCCTGTCCAGCCCAGCCCCGTCGTGGACTCTCTCGTGCTGTATGGGGACATTGTTAGAATGATCAGACACTGTTCCTACATACTGCCTCTCTGCTCTTTCCTCATCAGTTCCTTTACCTGGCGGGAAATGCGGGAAATGCTTGGCTGCAGCCAGGGTGCTGGGTTATCAAAATCCCAATCCCTGTTTGTTTGTTTGTTTGTTATTCTAACAAGGTCCTCCCCCGCTTGACGTCTTTTTATTTATTTAGATAGACTAGCGGTTCCCAACCTTTTTTGCCTTGGCGTCCTCATTCCGACGTCTGTGGATGTAGATAAGCCCACAGGTTACAGCTACAATGGGTTACAGTTACAAGATGGATAGATAGACGGAGCTTTATTGATCCCGCGGGGGAAATTCAGTTGTCAATGGTAGTACACCAGTAATGAAACAAAGGAAATATACCAAAAGGCTACATAATAAAATGCAGATGCAGATAACGCCCAATTAGTCCAAGAGCAAAAACACCAGAGTTCAGATAGCAGATACTGTATGATGTGTTGGATTTATGTCACATATTGAGATAACAGATGCTGTTACTGTATGATGTGTTGAATTGATGTCACCATGAGATAACTGATGCTATATGATGTGTTGAATTGATGTCATATGAGATACCGTATACTTGTGTTTTATTGATGTGACGTTTTAAACACATGGATAGAGACAGTGGATGCAAAGAGAATCTCTGGTGCAGGTCACAAATAATCCTCATGATATAAAGATAGAATACAATAAGCAGTGTTGTAAGTACATGTAAGATATGGATTTCTACAGAAACTGTCTGGAAAGTGCATTATGTCTTTGTGCAACATCATTTTCAATCTTATTTGACTACCTCAAAGTGGAAGAGGCCTCGCACACCCTGTGATCTATGATCAACCCCACGTTGGGATTGATTAGAAAAAGCCAGAAAGCTAAGGGGGAGGCAGAGTATGGGACATTGGTTGAAGATTGGTATTTGCTAGCCTGTTAGGGACCCAGGGGAAAGGGTCATAATCACAAAGCCAGTTGTCAGGTCAATGAAACCTTAGTACTGAGGTATAGTCGCTTGGTTTCTTTTAAGGTAGCTCTCCACCCCCCCCGACGCCGGCGGCGGTTAAGTGTTGGAAAGCGTATGCTGCCGAAAATCTGCTGTTGAATGGGTCGCAAGTTGTAGGGAAGTGTCGAAAGCCGACTGAGCATTTTCTGTCGTCGGATAGCAGTGGGCTTGTTGCTGAAATAGGCTATTTTTAGTACCATAGTAGCCGCCTGTCAGTGTCGGCTCTCAGGTGCATTCAGCAACCTTTTTTTTCACGCCTTCCAACCGACTGATCTACCGACTACATTCGACCGCCAGTCTGTAGTAACCTGTAGTAGTTGTTTTGTTTGGTGGAGAGCTACCTTTAGACCTACAGTACTCCTAGATCGAAAGAATCCCTCTTTGCACTGCAGGTGCTGCTGCCGGTGATACACAAGGTGTTTAGTGGTTCAAGCTCAGGCAAAGTGTAGGGAACATGAAGTGCCTCTCAGAGGCCATGGGACCAAAGTGAATTGCATCCATCAACCGACGTATGATGAAGGATTTGTGTTGTGCCTGTGTTTGGGCAGACAGCAGCATGCAGTGAGAACAACACTGCACGTCATGTACTGTAGTTTCCCCTGCAATCCAGTTACAGGCATAGCACTATTGATATGCATGTGCATGTCAATAGTGTCTGCACAAACACATAGATTTATTTCCAGTACCAGTTCCAGTCTGTAGCACAGGACCCTACTGCATGTGCTCACAGATGACTGCAGGGTTTGACAGCCAGATTGCGGCTGTCAGAAACACACCTCTCCGCTGCCCCAGAACCGCCAAAGCTGTCCCGGAGCCATGTACTCCTTCCTTCCCCTCTTATGTACGCTCAAGGACTCACCAAGGCTGGTAGAGAAAGTAAGGGAAGGAAAAAAAGAAGGGAGACAAGGGGGTTGGGAACGAGAAGCCCCGACAGGGGCCAAGCGCAGGGTTAATCCACAACCCAAACAGTGTTCCATCGTCTAATCAGAGTGGAAATGGGATGGACCGGACTGGAATACTAAAGTTTTTTAGCTCAGGGCTGTTTAGTAGCAGGAAATTTGGCTTGTTTAATCAGAGGGGCTTATCAGGAGTCCAGGGAAATGGGACGTATAAAGGAGGGAAGCAGACAAGGCTATTCAGACCGTTAAAGACCTTTTTGTTGTTTTCTTTAAAGCTAAAAAAAGGTCTAGAAAAACACAGTCGCCTATGTCTCAATGCCACGTGTCCCTGGAAGCATACCGTACTGTATGTTGTAATATGGATTGGAGGTGAAGGCATGTGCCTGACATTAGTATGAAAGTACTTGTATTTGATTGACAGACCTGCAGAGTAATTGTTTTATAGTTAATTGTTCAATCTCTCCCTTTAACAATATTGCATGTTGTCTAATTGACGTTTGTTTGACAATGCAGTGTGAAATGATCTGTTGCATACATACACTTTTTGTCATGGTACAGTCCCTATAAAGAGGTATTGTCTTTGCTTAATGTCTTGTTTTCTTCTCTTTCTTTTTTTTTTTACTGTAACCTGAATTTGTCAAAATATAGTTGAAACTATGTTGTTTTTGCACTTGCAGAATCTCTTAGTTTTGTTTTTCTGTTCATCCAAGAACATGTTGGACTTGAAGGCTTGTATTTAACATTCAACATCACAGTCTGAAACTACATTTTATTTCTGCTCTCTGTCTTAGGTGTTAGTTTTTCTATGTCCCCCTGTACCATTCCTCCCCGAGTACTGGTGTGATGGTGAGGGCTCTGGAATAACACATCCGCAGATGGCCTGGGTTTGAATCCTGGCAGTGCTTTATTTTCATGCCTCCCCTTCATGCTTTCCTCTCTCAGGTTTCTAAGCCATCTGTTTAAATAAAGAAAAAGAAATCATCATCCGACCCCTAAAAGATTGACACAAACAGTCTTGCCTTTAACACTACGTATATTGATTGATTGATTGAATATTTTATTAGGCAAAAATGTAAAACAGTACAGTTATAACACTTTGTCTAAAAGGTTCGTCCAAAAAAAGTCCTTGCGGTCTTGTTTCCATTGAGGTCCTTGATATATGCTGTCACATGTTTTGCAGTTGATGGTTTGTGCTTGACAGCACAGTCTGGAACTAAATTATATTTCTTGATTTTCAGTGTGAAAAACGTTCCTGCTTCAGTACTATGCTGTACTGTACATGAACCTGTAGCGAACCCTCTAGTACCAAAAACTAGGTACAAATGACAGCTTTTTTGTCTATAAACGGCTGTAAAATGTGGAAGTACAACTTTTATGCTGTTGTAGCCAGTTGTTGTGTAATAAACGTTGTGGTAAACTCAGCTGCAGACAGATCTTACATCTTTAACACATTTAAGGTGGAGAGACAGCAGACATAGAACTATGCTATTGTTGTTGTTGTGGGTAAACTGCCACAAAATGTGCTGTAATATGACGATTTGATTTAAACTTGTTGGGATGTTCCCTCACAGGGTAGTCCATCACTCTTTAGGAATATACACCCATTTTAGCAAAAACATTGGTCTCTGTATGTCAAATGCTCTGATCGATCTAGTCTGGTTAGTTAAACAGTCAAGATCACACAAGCATAATACAAATACACATGTGTGTGCGTGTGTTTGTGAGTATATAGATAGACAGACATACAGACCGCCCCTCCGTCTGTCCGTCCGTCCGTACGTACATCCGTATGTACGGACGTACGTATGGACGTCAAAAGACTGAACGCAGGGCAGATACAGAAGGAAAAGTTGATACAGCTAAGGGCGAAAACATAGTCTCTGGCCTTCGGCCGTCCAGCCTCGCGGAGACAATAAAATGTGGGAGTCAACAGGAAAAGCTCAATGAAGGTGTATATTATTGTCTCCGCCAGGGCCAAAGGCCAGAGACAATGTTATGTTTTCTCCCTAAGGGGGTGGGGGGGGGGGGGGGGGGGGTGTGTGTGTGTGTGTGTGTGTGTGTGTGTGTGTGTGTGTGTGTGTGTGTGTGTGTGTGTGTGTGTGTGTGTGTGTGTGTGTGTGTGTGTGTGTGTGTGTGTGTGTGTGGGGGGGGGAATTGGGACCTAGATGTAAATTCCTAGTGGTAGTGTTAAGAAAAGTGGTACATATAAGAAACAACAAACTTGCAACAAACCAACAAGTCTAAGAGAAAACGTATTTAGAGAATAGGCCATTTTCTTTTCTTTTTTCTTCCTTTTTTAGGAAGTCAATTAGTCAAGAGAATTTTCAAGTCAGTTCAACTAGTTGCGCGTCATCTTCCCACGTTCCCAGTTTATTTTTAAAACGTGGACATAAATGAATACATCCATCCAACAAGTGCCACATGAGGCCAATTTATTAATAGGAGGTGGAAACCGGCAGGGCGCACAGCCTATATTAGTGAGGTGCAGGCCAGTAGCCACAGCAAAATTCCAAAACTAGAAGAGAGATACAGTATTCACTTCACATTCATAGTACCACAACGCAAACAAATACCGGAGGTATTGGTCAGGTTATATATTAAGCATGTTGTGCATGAATAAATTGCTCTCAAACCACAACAATGCAACTGTTTATAGATGGTTGCCACCACCACTTGCCGTCACTGTCCCTAGACACTGACGGGTATGGTTATTAATAGCAATTGGAATCAAAGCCATTTAGATCAGTGGTTCTCAACCAGTGGTCCGGGGACCACCAGTGTTCCTTGAGGGGGTTCCAGGTGGTCTCCAGCTAAATGATGGAGAGTTGGTAACCAAATGGACCCTTATAGATCTTTAACTCTTGAGAGTGTAAAATGAACTTCATTTTGGCGCTACTGTATATGAATGCAGTCCAATTACCAAATACACAGTTTACCTTAATCCATTCAATCTGGGAACGCATCTACAAATATCTTTTAAAACAGTTTTCTGAAAACCGTATGTTGCTATAATATCAATGGTTCCCAGGGACCCCCCAGAAGCAAGGATTTGAGTTACAAATGTTCGCTTTAAAAAATATTTATTCAAAGATTTGCACAAATGTTGAAGATGTTTCCAAAATAGCAGATCTACAAGCTCGTAGTGCGTCACTCGTGCCACGCTATGAGCTTGTAGATGTGCTATTTTTGAATAGCCAAAGTATAAAAATTAATGGTTACAGCTAAAATCTAAAATTACACAGATGTGTTCCCGGATTGAATGGGTTAATCCATACAGAAGGCACGGTAGGAATGGTTTAAGAAAGTACCAGTCCTACCATGAAATGATTCTAAGTCTTATGAAGAAACATGTTCAAAGGATAGGTGTGTGTGTACTCTTTATACTGTTTCTTGACCACCTGCTCTACCTGGTTAAAGTGGTTAAACCCCAAGGACCCCTGGGGATCCCTGGACCCCACTTTGAGAACCAATCCCATAGAGTTCAGTTCAATGGGTTGTATATCTATTTGGGGAAAATAAATGACTGGATCCCGGTCTGTAAAATTGTTGTATTATTTTGCTAATAATAATAAATATAATAATAATAATTTAAACAATGTTACAAAGTGCTTAACAACATAAAATCAAACAGTGAATCAAAGATCATAGACAATTACGACAGTAAAAATAACACATAACAACAGTATCAGTGAGTATAGATGCACCAAATTTCTGCTGTTTAGGAGGTTAAGAAGGCCTTTCTATAAAAATAAGTCTTTAATTTTGATTTAAAAATGGTGATGGAACTAGCAACCCTGAGGTCCAATGGGAGGCTGTTCCAGAGTGTGGGGGGGGGGGCCTGACGGCAAAGGCCCGATCACCCTTGGTCACCAGCCTAGACTTAGGAAAATCTAGTAGAGCCGCATCAGAGGACCTTAGGCGGCGGACAGGCACATGGGGTTGTAGGTCAGTTAGACATTGTGGTGCCAGGCCATGAAGAGCTTTAAAAGTTAACAATACATTTTTAAAATCTATTCTAAAAGTTACTGGCAGCCAGTGCGGTGTAGCCAGTACGCGGCATTCTGTACCAACTGGAGGCGATGTATGGATCCTTTGCTGAGTGTAGAATATAGGGCGTTAACAATAGTCCAGGCGTGAAGAAATGAGGGCATTAATAGGGTAGCATAGTGCTTTGGTGAACCTATGTTCTGAAGGAACACCGGTTCAGTCCCCTCAACAGCAGCAGTGTGTCAGTCTCAGTATGCTTACAGGGCAGGGGAACAACCCACACACAGTTGTTTTTGAAGAAGAGGACATGCATACAGTATAGGTATGTATGGAACCACCTGGATTCAAACCAATGTCGCCTGCATGGGAAAACAAAACTTCTACTGCTCTCATCCAAAAGAGAACCCCCCCCCCCCCCCTTAGGGAAAAGGGAGATGTTAGGTTTCAGACAGGGATACTGTGCTACACATGCACACTTGTTCTTTAGCCTATCACTGTCAAGCATGCAGTATTAATCCCTCCTCTGGGACACATACAGCCTACACCCCGCTGGTGTTGGAAATCTCCTGCCAGTCCAAACATCTGCACTGCAGCGTGTGTGTCTAATACTGATAGCTGATATAGACTCTGTACTCCATCCCTTCTTCAAGTATCTATTCAGTGTACACATTGACCTTAGCTGCTCTCTTTGTGTGTGTTCTTTCTTTCGCTCATGTTACTAGTATAGATCAAAGCTGTTACATATCTCTAGCACAGAGGTTCTCAATTTGCCAGGGATCTACATTTTAGTTTCTCCATGAAGTTGACAATGGTGGAACGGTGGATTGTTGTACTTAAATAAAAGTAGCAATACCAGAATGTACAGTAGAAATGCATTCAAATAATGTGCATTCATTCATACATTAATTGGTTAATGCATGTTTTGTAATAATAGTCTAAATCTACAAAGTAACTATTAATTCAAGTTTTCAAAAAAGAACAATATTTGCCTCTGAGATGTCGTGGAGTAGAAAAGTATTGGAAAGTAAAAGTATCTCAAAATTGTACTTGAGTAAATGTACTTAGTTACTTTCCGCCACTGGAAGTCAAGACCTAATGTACTAGGATGACACGATGTTCTCTTGAGCTTTTCTTAGTCTATGACCCTGTGAGAATGATGAATCATGATGACCCACTTCTGGCTTTCGATGCAGCAGCAGCAGTTGAGAACCTACAGTTTTATGTGCACACTTATAGACACAGTAGGCTTAACAAAACAGATTTTGCCTTAGCATTGCTATTGGTGCACTGTCTCTCTGGATTTTACTCCTACTGAGGGTAAACAATAGCGTGTCAGCAGACAAAAAGACACAAGCACAGCACTCACAGTAGAACGATGTTTTAGAGACGTTCCCATTTCAATGGCCGCATTCCTTTAACCCAGGGCTGACCAGTCTTGTGCCATGGATGACCAGCTGAATTCACTGATTGGTATCCACCTTCTCTGGTTGAAAGTGTGCTAAATTATATGGAACAAACTGGTGTAGAGTTTGTTTGAAAAAGAAACCTGCTTAAACTCTACCCATCATGTCACATGATCCAATACCCTGCAACGGGCTTAGTTGCTACATCAGACAGTCGTCACCAGAGGGCCCTTTTCAGGAAGAGAGGAGAAGAGAGGTATACTATATATTGGAACCAAATGCACTACTGTGAAATCTACACTATATGGACAATTGTGTTTAGAAAGGGATTGCCGAATGAACAGAACAGAACAGAATGAAAAGCATCCTTTTAGCAATAATCAGCTAGTTTTAGGTTTTGCTGGTGTGGTTCTAGAACCCCAGTGTGTCATTAGCTCACTATACAGAGAAATCCTAATCGGCAGAGTTAATTCCAGCTGTACACTCTCCAGAATTGGAGATAAACTCTCTGGATTTTATAGTATAATCACTAATCACCACCTTCCAGAAGTTGAACCATGATGCATCTTCTTCCCTCTTCTTGTATTGCAGACAATTCCTTATTGACTGTTATACACTGAAACCCAATTAGTGTATTGTAAAATGTTTATGACACTCAATTAACTGACCATCAATTGTAAATTGAATGAGGTTAAATGCTGGTTTTAAAAAAATGGGAAATCGTTAATGTTGAGGATGGAATAAAATTGTGTCAGTGCATCAGCAAAGCATACAGTACTATAAATAGGAATTCTGAATCATTGCCTTACTAATGCGCTGCTACCCTACACCAGGGTTACCCGTGTTATCCTTTTGTGTCATCTGTTGCTACTCTCATTCACGGCCAGAGTATTCAATTAAGTTTCCTTTAGTGTCCGTCTGGTAATCCTCTTTCTGCTTGTCTGTCTTCATCTGTCTAGAGCATTGTTGTTGTCCACTGCCGAGCTGCAGCATACTGTAGCTGGCTGTCTGCCTTCACTGTCTGGCCCAGGGTGGCATGGGAAATTAACGCTAGCCAAATGTTTTGAGTTTAATCTTTGGTCGTTGTGTTGGTGTGCTCGACCTGCCACTTAGGTTGCTAAATTACAAATCATTTGGGGGTTAATACTCCAATCTAGCTTGCCAGCAAATTAGTGAAAGATGCTGTGCCATTTTTTGACATAAATATAGTAGACCGTATTTAACATGAATCCTAGTATACCTACAGTATAATGGGCATGTCGTAATAGGCAAACATTCAGCGAAAATAGCCGATCTGCAAGCTTGTACTGTAGATCTGCTATTTTCAGCAAAGAGATACGGTGTAGACTAGAGGGAAAAAGGATGGGACCAAGTATAGATCCCTGGGGGACCCGTGTCGAGGTTAAATACAGGACATAGTATTTAAAAGTTTGGCGCTCGTCAACAACCAACGGCATTTTATTCATAGGGTCTTGACGTGATGTGTTTAAGACCCCTTGTTTCCTTCTGTCACGGTTTGTTTAAAACCTAATTGATGCAGGAGAGGGGAATGCATGTCTCCTAAAGTTCTTTTTAAAAGGCAAGGTTTGCTCATTAGTGAGAGCTTGTTCATGAGGATTCTTGCTGAAAGATTTGAGAACAAAGACAATATGGAAAGAAACGGTAATTTTTCGTTTGACCATTTGGGTTGCTTATTGTACACACTGGTTTGTCATGTCTTGTCTTCTGCGTCATGTTTGACTTTGTCTTTTGGAGCATCAGCACACATTACTGTTAAAGGATTGTTAGTGGAATGTGACAGCTTGTTTGTGCGTGCGTGAGTGTGTGTCCACAGCACACTTTCTAATCATGAACAAGTTAAAGGCAAGTGCCTGTCAGCCTGAGGTTTAAAGGTTGGTACTGTATATAAGTATGTGTTGTTGTAGGCATGTACATACTGTAGGTGCATATTTAAAACAAGCTTGATGATACTTTCATAGGGTTTCTTGAATCTTGACCGTTATGACGGGTAAGCTGCTACCAGCTCTCAGTTTGTAATTTCGAACCATCAGACTGATCTGTTGGACGATTGGCTAAAGGAGATACTGTATGGTTGAACAAGTCTACGACAGTCATGGACAGGAAAAAACGTGAATGCCCATCCACCCATTTAACGCTCTATGCATTATGATGTAGTGTAGTATGGTATGAAGTTATATGAAAGAATGCTTGATATGTTATTTAGATATTAAGTGAGCCGAGTCATCATAAT
Organism: Gymnoscopelus braueri; assembly: GCF_963280865.1. Taxonomy (NCBI): domain Eukaryota; kingdom Metazoa; phylum Chordata; class Actinopteri; order Myctophiformes; family Myctophidae; genus Gymnoscopelus; species Gymnoscopelus braueri. Next base: position 30,493,471 of record NC_137622.1, read on the forward strand.
GAAAGCACAAGCTTCTCATGTTGCAGAAGTGAAAACCATGCACACTGACAGCCCAAAGCAACAGGTGCGCTCCAGTCTTGTGTACATAAGCCGTGGTCAGTGAGCGACCGTATCACTGGTATCACTGTGGATGATGGACCGCTCCCTAGAGAGGGAGGTATTAATGTGAAAACAAAACCCATTGTCATGGAGAAACCTCTCCCTTAATAAGACTGATGTGTGTAACTGACCATGTTGGTGGTCTTGTGTGAGCAAGCAATGAGGTGCCATATTTGACAGCTTTTGGCTATTTAATCGCTTTTGATCTGGCATCCCTATCTGAGGCATGTCATTATAGGCGATCATTAAACAAAAAAAGTTTTAAAAAAGTCAAAGAATTTCAAACAACTTTTAAATTTGTGAAAATAGCCTATAAAAGGTCACAAGATGTTGCCATTGTAGATACAGTACAGTAGGTTTATGCTATTTGTCGTACGACAAAGTATATAGGGCTCAAGCTTGATAATAAAGGCTGAGTGTTTCTATTGCTGATTTAACATGCAGTACAACTTTGTATTCATATGAAGGCAGTATAGGTAGTGGGATAATAATTGGTTAGCTAGACTGGTTCAGTTCGGTTTCAGGCGGTAAAGTAATGTACAGCAGCAGTTCACCAGCCTACTGTATAGACGAATCCACAGACGCGCTGCCTGTAGGCGGCCATTTGCTGCGGTGTCGCGGTGCGGAGCGTTGACACCGCAGCTATGGCTGCCTACAGGCAGCGCGTCTGTGGATTTGTCTATACCATTACATTACATTACATTACATTACAGTCATTTAGCAGACGCTTTTATCCAAAGCGACTTACAATAAGTGTATTCAACATAGGTAGGGAACGAAAACTACTAATCACTAGAAGTCTTTAGTGCATTTTCTGCATAAACAAGCAACCAAGAGTATACCTAGCGCTAAGGTAAAAGTGCAATATATCAGCTACCTATTTCCTTAAACAGATGAGACAAAATAGCTAAATCAAATGAGCATGAGCTAAAACAAATAAGTATATCGACTAAACAAGATCCAATAAACAATCCAATAATCCAATAAACAATACAGCAATAGAAAACAAGCGTTCGTACAACTAGTTAACAACAAGTAGGTCAGGCAGGGAGGAAGGGAAGTGTTTCCTGAAGAGGTGAGTTTTCAGCCTGCGGCGAAATATGGGCAGTGACTCTGCTGACTTACCCACCAGTGTTTTCTCAAAATGAACGAAATCTCCTGTGTCAAGTATTGTGAGTGGGAACCATTGCAGCGACATTCCCGCAATATTCTACTGACAATTCAGAAGATTGACTCGTGACTGGCATATCTAACCGGCAGAATTTTTTTACTTTCGTCATCTCCTTCATTTGGAAAACCCTGTCAACATACAGACTGAAATTAAAATGGCGAAATAATTATGGTGGGTAACGTGGGTTGTACCTTTTCATTTGGCCCACCTTTTTCTTAGACTTTTAGCTCCAGCTTTACTGACTCTTCTAGCCTGGAAACCAAATGAATCTGCCCGTGCAATTTTTTTTTTTTTAAATGCCCTCGGCAGATTTGGTCTGGCGGTTGTGATTGGGTTTTGTGGGTTAGATGCATTTTTTAAAATCAGCCCCTTTGAAATGCAGATTTCACACAGAGATTCCAGACTAATATCTACGCAGTGATATTAGTCTGGCCATGCCAGGCTATGACTCTTCTGCTGTGTCAAACTTCCAAAACCATCATTGCGCTGCCGATAAACATTAATGTTACTGCCCTCAAACTAGACAAGAGGCCAAAAACCTTGCCTAATGGCTAAAAGGGGAAAAACATAAGACATAATGTAGTTCTTATGGAGGCAGAAGTTCCTAATGGCGAGTAGGAGGAATCGATGAGTAATCAGAGGTTATGTAATGTTTCCCACACAGATGGTGCTCTCAGGATCCACTCCATGCCTGGGAACAGTAAAGTTGTGCCACAATAACACAACAGAGCTGAAAAAATATAAGCTACAGTTATAGCTATATATCTCTCATACATTTGTGGATGAAAGCAAGTGAGAAACGTAGACAGAGTTTGTAATGTTGAAGTTCTGATATCTGTATTTCTGTACCTTATAAATACAATTGTCTTTACTGTCAAAATGCCCCCGCCCCCCCAGGCACTTAACACATGTATTAATGTTTTTTTAAATGCCCAATTGCTCAACACATCTACATATTCAGAAGCCGTTGTTGGCATGTGAGCAATGTACAGTAGCAAAGAAGAAGATTTGGTACACAGCTCTTGCGTAATTTTTTGTCCTACGTGTAATTTTCCAATTATACAAATAATTAATGTATGAATAATCACTTGCTATCATTTTACAGCTAAATACCGCTTTGAATTGCCATCATGTAGCTTACATTTTGTTTCTAGAAAGACAGACCGTTGCAATGACTTTGGGGTGGTCTTCGAAGATGGTGCCTATTACAGTTTTACTGTACGAAGATGTGGTGACCTGTCATAACAGATTGAGCCTAAATAGCCCTCTGTCATCAAGTTACTCTAAAAATCTCCCAGTTAGACGATGCGGTCTGGTATTGTTTTGCTGATTCCACCCTGTAATACCAGGGTAATTATGCTCCATTAGCATTGATTAGCTGCTATTACCTGTGATGATCCCTCTTTCAGAAGAGTCTTTTGTTCATTGTCTCTGGCTCAGGCAGGGCCTGTTACATACTGTAGTTTCCAGCCTCTATAGCGTTGTTGGTATAACCCATTAACTCTTTGACTGCCAGATCAATAGTGTAATAGTGTGCCACTGCTGCCAGCAAAAACAGCGATTTTACTGTACCGTTGAAAAATCATGGAATATTCTCTGTGACCGCCGTCCTCACGGACATCGGCTGATTACACGCACGGGGTTGTCCTAGTAGAGGGGGGGGGGAAAGAATCAGTTCAAGAGCTATGGCCGTTTCAATGAGGCTTGTTTTGACTTTTTTATTTTTACATTTTTAATAAAAAAGGGAACGGTTTTGGACCCGACAAGGTTTACACCCGACAATGAAGATATAGCAACTTACCCCATTAAGATCTGTGTCACTTTAGACTTCTTTGGCTATTCAAAAATAGCAGATATACAAGCTCATGAGTGCTGCGCTATGAGCTTGTAGATCTGCTATTTTTGAAAAATCTTGAAAAAAAAGGTTTTTGATTTTTTTCCAAAAACTGTTTTTTTTTTTTTAAAGAATCGCCTCAGGTCTTAATGGGTTAAGTTTTTCAGAAAACTGGATTCAGAAGGCCTCGGGTCTTAATGGGTTAAAAACTCTGCTGCTTCCTCTGAGCAGCGTTTCTCAACACCACAATGAGGTGGGCTGCAGCTGACCTACTGGAGTCACATACTGCACTGGCATCAACCGACTTAGAGCCGCAGCAAACCATTATTTTCATAATTGATTAATATGACGAGATTTTTTTCGCTTACTCTATTAGATTAACAGTAAAATCCATAAAATATGTTGAATGATTAGTCATAAACATAACTCATAATTGTAAAACATGGAAGAAAAGTCAAGCATTCACATATTGGTGTAGTAGTGAATAGAAGTGAATTAGAGAGAATCACTCACTCGATACATTAATTCGATTAGAGTAATTTAATTTGATACTGATAATCGATTATTACATGAATCTTTCACACCTACTGACTTTTCTCTTATGACATCGATTGTCAAAGTGGGTTCCGGGGAACCTTGGGGGGGGGGGGGGGGGGGGGGGGTTCCAGGGGGTCCCCAGCAAAAGTAGTTCACAATATCCACTTGCAAACAGGTAACTGAACATTATTATTAACCGCCAACTTTTAACAGCTTTGTTTAAAATAATTCAGTTTGGGGAACTAGTCTGTGAATTAATGACATTAAAATGGACAAAATTAGGCATTATATTTTATAACAGAGTGAAGGAAACTCTTTCAAACTACACTCTGTTCCAATGGCTCATAGTGTCATCTAAACCAATGGTTCTTAAACTTTTACATTTCAACTCTGACCGTACAACCGGAACCAAATGGACCTGTTAGGGTCAGGTCCATTTGGTTCCTTTTTAAACCAGTGCACCAATGCAAGGGTCTATTTGAGAGTGTACGGATTGTAACCAAATGGACCCTTACCGGTCTAACTCTGGTTACAATTTGTACGCTCTCAGAGTTAGACCGGTAAGGGTCCATTTGGTTACATTTGGGGGGTAATTAGTGGGTGGGGCTGACAAAGCTACATCCACAATATTTTTTTAACCACTTTATCCATGTTGGCTATTCAAAGATAGCAGACGTACAAGCTCGTAAATCTACTATTTTTGAAATTTTGTATAATTATTTTATATAAATCTTCTCTTCTGGGGGTCCCTGGCACAAAAACTTTTCAGATGGGGGTCCGTGGCCAAATACATATATCAATTTGGGGGTCCTTGACATGAAAACGTTTGAGAACCTGTATGATGGAGGACTGGACAGCTGATTCGTGTGCTTTGGTGTGTGAGGAAGAGGAGCTGGGGGTCCCGTCCGTGCGTGCGTGCTCCCATATGTGTCTTGTCTCAGCAAATACCACATTATTTTAACCCATTAGAACCTGAGGCCGATTCTACAAATGTCGTCTCAATCCTAACTCCTGAAAAACGTATGTTTCTATATATCAGTGGTTCTTTAAACTGTTTCATGTCAAGGACCCCCAAAATGATATGTATTTCGCTATCGCCATCTGAAATTTAGTTCCAGGGACCCCCAGTCAAGAATGTTTGCTTAATTTTTTTTAGATATTCAAAGATTTGCACAAATATTCACGATTTTTTGAAAATCGCAGATCTACAAGCTCACAGCGCGGCATGAAGTGACGCGCTATGAGCTTGTGTATCTGCTATTTTTGAATAGCCAAAGAAATCTAAAAATGACAAAAGATGCTTGCCCGGTTTTAATGGGTTAATAAATATTTCATTCATTTTATTGCATTTGGCAGTAGTCTGCGTGAGATTGTTTGTTGCTCCCTGGGCCTTAGATCTGTCATATTCTCTGCTGGATATCAGAACCTGGATCTGTGTCTGATTGTGGTGAGTTTACTGGTGATCTGCGGTACAGAACTTCAGAGCCGTTATCCCATCTCAAGTCTACATCTGAAACGGCCAGTTGCCAGACAATGCTGAAACCCAGACTTTCATAAAAGTAAGATAGAGAGAAGATACTAAATACAAGCCCTACAACATTGACTCCAGATGATTTATACCCTTACAGTCTTCTTTCTGGACAGAGGATCTATTAGCTTCGCAGCCAGATGGAGTTCATTCCTAATGCTATACATATTGTTGTGCGCAGTGTCGTGAAATTATTCCTTGTTCCTATTTCAGTGTTCGGTTAAATGTTGCAGATATATTGTGATATATAGTACTCGGTCCAGTTATTGTATAAAAAAGAACCCAAACAAACGATAATACATCCTTCATTTTGTATGTTGTATCACATTGTATGCTGTCTCTAAAAATATATATACCTAGCACCAGTGTAGACTATATGGTGTGATGATAGCCCGCGCCCGTCAGTATTTGCTTGTGAATACCCTTGGTTATGTATTTGCCTCAGCTTAGGGTGGGATTCTGTAATGACTGCGACAGTGTATACTGTACGTATACCGTTTGCTTATAGTTGGCGTTGCTCTGGGCAGAACATTGTTTTTGACACTGGGACTTTGTGTGTTTGTGTACTTTTTTGTTAATCCTTGACGGTGCTTTTTTGTGATGTTTTCTTCCTATGACTGTACCTTACTTCTCTTACTCTGTATCTATAACTTAACTGCTGTGCTTCCTCTGGCACCTGAATTTCCCCTGTGGCATCAATAAAGGCATGCGGCCCTCACCGTCACTCAATGCGGCCCCGGGCCAATATCCCCCCCCCCCCCCCAAAAAAAATAATGGCCCTCACACCATCTACAAAGTTGCCCACCCCTGGTCTATTCTATCCCTAATGCTACCTACCATACTATATTGTAGGGTTAAGCTTGTTCCTAATACTGCATGTAATATAGTTAACTGTCCGCTTCCCCCTGTGTTGAACTTGGGTAGATCTGGGGGAGACTAGAACATAGGAAATGTCACACAGTTGTGGGAAAAAGCTATTTTTTTCTTTTGCAAGGTTCCGCAACCCGACCTCCTTGATGTCAAACCTCTGATGATAGTCTGAAGATTACTCTGGAGCGGGGGGGAAACGAAGCTGCTTTGTTCTTTGAAATGAAAAATTAGTCCACAAATATTTAGATGGAATTGTGGTCAGGAGAGAATGGAAAAATCTGTCCAGTTGTCCTTTCAGATTCTCAGCAAATAGATTAGCCTGGCATCTCTTTTTTTGTCTCCCTCTTCCTCCTCCATCTTCACCCCATCCCGCTCTCTGGACTAAAAGCGTTGTCTAAAATAGCACACTGGGCTGGATTGGAATTTAGCTAGAGTTGTACATTTGACTAGAATTATATATTGGTTGGAGTTTTTATTGGGTTATAAATGTACACTTGGATAAACTTGCACTTTGGGTTAGACTTAAACAGTACAGGATGACAGTTAAGGGTCAATAATGTTAGCGTGAATATCACACCAATATCAGAATATTACATTGAGCCAGAAAAGAAATGGTACACTGGGCTAGAATAGTAAACAGGACACTAAAATGGGAATCTAGGCCAGAATCCTCTAGCTGCCAACAAGCTACTTTCCCAGAAGTCAGTGGGGCTGGACAGTAGACGGGGCCTGTACTGCAGCTCCTCTTGTCTGCTTAAAGTTTCATCTACCTGAGTTACCACTGTGAATGGAGACCCCCTAACCCTTTATTTACCCATATCCACATTTATGCCTTTCATAGCCTCAGAATGGCATATAAGTAACTTTTTTTTCTATGTGTTTGAGAACTTAATTGTGTAAATATGTGTAAAATTAATTAAATTCAACCACTTAAACCCTATACACTTAGTTGACCGGGGTCCCCCAGTTCCACTAGTAGTTCTAAATTCCCCACAAAAATACCCTACAAATAGCTGATCTGCAAGCTCACAAAACATGATGCTATGGTTCATGGGGTTTATTATTATATTGTAGTTTAATACAGTTCACTGTAATGCACCATCCTCACGGAGACACATTCCTTGCAAACTTACAGTACCAGATGAAATGAAATAATTATGATTCAAAATGTTATTTCTTTCTCTGCCTCCTCTCAAGTATAATCCATACAGGCATCAACATGTGCACCAGGCACATAGTATTGTGATATAATGATATATATATATATACTGTATATAATATTTCAGCGGTCTCATTTTGGTGACAGTAGCAGGAGTAACAGAAAACACAGGTCTAGATGACGGGACAGATGCCCTCTCCTCTCCTGACCATTGGCTGAACCCGTTTAACCCATTCAATCCGGGAATGCATCTGTGTAACCACTTAAAACATTATTTTTTGCTTTGGCTATTAAAAAATAGCAGATATACAAGCTCATAGCACGGCACTGAGTGCTGCGCTATGAGCTTGTAGATCTGCTATTTTATTTTTCAATCGTGATAATTTGTGTAATATACATATTTTTTTAAAGCAAACATTTTTAACTCAAAGATTTGCTCCTGCATGGGGGTCCCTGGAACAAAACATTTTCAGATGGGGGTCGGCGGCCAAATACATATCATTTTGGAGGTCCTTGACATGAAAAGGTTTGAGCACCTCTGATATAGCAACATAACTTTTTCAGAAAACTGTTAGGATTTAGACATTTGTAGAATCCCCAGAAGCAAAGATTTGATTACAAATTTTCACTAAAAAAAAATACATATATTCAAACTAAGATTTGGTACAAATTTAAAAAAAAAAAAAAAAAAGCAGATCTACAAGCTCATAGCGCGGCACAGAGCTTGTATCTTGCTTTTTTTTTTATAGCCCAAAGAAATCAAAAAATGACACAGATGCGTTCCCGGTCTTACTGGATTAAGCTCAGAGAGTTGAGGGATCCCCAACATGAGGGGCGCCTCCTATAATAAAGTCACGTGTTACCCGTTTCAGTACTGATGTTTTGTGTCTTGTGGACTTAATCCCTCGTCTTCAGAACGGAGAAGATTTGCAATCTCTTTCATAACGTTGAAGTCTTGGCAGCGGGTCCAGTATCGCTTTTCTGAGCCGTGTTTGGTCTCGTCATTAAACAATTGATCTGTTTTCTGGGATGCCGTCCAAAACGTTTGAATGATTGGTTTTGTATCTCTCATTTAAAGAACCCACAAAACGATACTTAGATGGGTTGTTACATACAGTACTTTCGCAACAGAAAGAATATGCACCAGCAGACCTGCATGTCCATTCGCATTCGTTTTTCAGTCATAACATTTGGCTTGGGTTTTACTTCCTTTTAGCTACAGTTGTGTTGAATAAGAAGGTTTTGCTGTAAACATTAGCTCAGATCTCACATGGTTTTGCATACAGTCAACAGCATGCTACTGAACTACTGTAGGGGCGCTTACTAACACAATATGGCCCAAGTACACTTGCCAAATGCTGTTGAACTTGGCTTCAGTTAGGTGAGATTTTGTGATGTGTGATTATTAGGCTTCAGCTGGGTGGGATTCTGTGGTGTGATGATTATGCAATACACTTATGAAAGAAATTATAAAAAAAAAAAAAAAACAGAATCCACATAACAAACATGTCTCACATGTGTTTGTTTATGGGCCGCTGAGTTAACAGCTGTAATTTCTTTAACAGGCCCGGTGCGCCTCAGGGTAATAAGCAGTAAGTAGTACTTTTTTTACACTCCCCACAGTCACGGAAACCCGCCTGTCTCCAAAACCTCACATTACTGCTTGTTAATTCGGGACAGGTACTGTATCTACTGTACTGTAGCGAGGGAATGCCCCAGAAATGATCATGAGATGTTTTCATTACATACAGGAGGCCTCAAGGACGGGAGGCTGGCATTCAGCCCGTTCATAGCGAAAGAGGACAGAGCCCAGTGCTTTACACTGTCATGGTGCTTACACTGCTGTCCTCCCTGAGGATTCCTGTCGGAAACAAAGGCATTTGATTTGTCTGTTTTGACTAGATGTGCAGGTACAGAGGGGTTTTTATTTAGCTTGTTCAAAGACTGGGGCAGTCCGCTCCGTGTAGAGGAGACACGGATGGGAGGCTCTGGCCTGATGGGATTTGATCCTATAGGCCAGCCAGGGCGGCGCTGTACATGTGGTTCCGTAGGTGAGTGCTTTAACCTCTTAAACCCTATCCTTCGTTGTATGTCTTAGCGAAAATAGCAGATCTACAATCTCACAATGCATCACGACGCGTTGTGAGCTTGTTGATCTGCTATTCTCGCAGAATGTTCGCCTATTATGATGACATGCCCAGAATAGGGACGCTAGGGTTCATGTGGTTAACCCATGAAAAACCTTTGGTCATGGACCCCTTTTTAAGCTTTTTTTGTGGACACTGTTTGAAATTAAATGTGCATGGTGTCAGGGGGGGAAATATCACTTTGAAGTACCTATACTTTTTTAACATATGGTGAAACAACCACAAAACCCATGTTCACCCAATTGGATTTATCTCTTTTATATTGGTTCAGTAGCCTCTCTTTGACTGATGATGTGGCAGTTCGGGGCTTGGTTTTGGTCTTGAGCAGGGGGAATCACAACACTGTCTCTCTCCAAACATTAGAGTGACATCTCTTGAGAGGTCACACATCTAAAGCTTGAACAAACATCATCACTGCTTTATTTTTGTTTAAAGTTAATCAAAGTCCAAAAACAAGAGTCACACACTTTTCCCCCCAGGGGAGCAGGACTTTGGCAAAAGCTAAATTGGATTTCTGCTTACTCAAGAGTTCATTCATGCTGTTGGGATCCAATGGAGGCTTCCGTTCTGACAACAAAGTCACAGAAATGACCGTTTTTTGGACGTGTACCCATGAGAATGGCCTCTGTCTGGACATAACCGGGGGGGGGTCCATTGGGAGGGAAGTGTACGGGCGCTAAAAAACAACCGGCATCTCATTTGATTGTTTGTGAAACAATGCGGGCTGCATTCCACTGAAAACAACAAAGGCGACACATTCCCTGGTCTAATTGAGTCCCCTCATCTGAACCATCTGAACCCTGCTGTGGTTTTAAAATAGAGGGTTTGCATCCAGAAGTTTCCAGCAACATATGGGACCTGTTTTTCCACTGAGGTGTTTGTTTTAGTTTGTAGAGATGTACAGTACAGGTTACTCTAACGCCGCCACAGTGGGGCGGCAGTGGATCGGGAGGCTCAGGAGATAGAGGCGGCCTCTTGGGAAATGGAAGGTTCCCGGTTCAAGTGTCCTTGACCAAGCAGGCAGGGGTCTTTCATGGTTTCCTCCGCCATCAGTGTGTGAATGTAATGAACATTGTAAAGCGCTTTGGATACAGGTGCCATTTACTAGTTACAAACAGTAACTAGTAGTATAGCACAGTCTAGTAGACTAATAATTATTTTGAAAGCAAAAGATGAATAAAACAGTCTGTGTGTTCTTTGCCGGTTAGTGTACCAAATATTGTTTTATTGCAGATCCTTAACTTAACCCATTCAATCCGGGAACGCTTCATTTTAGATTTTAGCTATAACCATTATTTTATACTTTGGCTATTCAAAAATAGCAGATATACAAGATCATAGCACGGCACAGAGTTCCGCTTGTAGATGTGCTATTTTTTGAAAGATTGTGAACATTTGTGCAAATCTTTATATATATGTTTTTTTAAAGCAAACATTTGTAACTAAACTCTTTGCTTTTCGGGGTCCCTGGAACAAAATATTTTGAGATTGGGGTCCACGTCCTTGACATGAAAAAGTTTGAGCACCACTGATATTATAGCAACATACATTTTTCAGAAACCTGAAGACATTTGTAGATGCGTTCCCAGATTGAATGGGTTAGTCATCCAGTAAGGAAACATAAATCATGTTTGCTTATAGTCGTATGCAGTTGTACCAGTAGCAATGCAACTGAAATGCAGTTTTTGCCGTTACACTACACGTTCTCCAAAAACAGACAGCCCTTTCAATTTGAAGGATAGCGTAAACCCCTTTGCTATCTGAGGCTGGGCTTCCTGCTGTACAGTATGTCTTCGAGAGGCCACGTTATCCAGAAGGGAACCATCCAACCTGTTGAGACCCCTGTCTGAATCAGCCAATTACGAGGGCTAGGTGTGGATGGACAACAGCCCTGAGAACAGATTAGAAACCTTTTCAAGTATAAGTCTTCTGTTCCAAAACACTGGTGATAACCTGCAAGGCAATAAAGGGCATGGCACCCGCTTACCTCAGGCACAATCCACCCCTTCCTGCACACTTAGATAAGCAAACACAGAGCATCTGTCTCTCCCTTCTTTATGACACCCTGGACACCCTGGCACTCTTCTCCCTCTCGGCTCCCAAGCTGTGGAATGACCTCCCACCCCTCAGTCCGGCCTGCAGACTCATTGCCCGTTTTCCACTGCAGTCTGAAAACTCACCTCTTCAGATTATTCAGAGTCTCAGTCTACCTCGCCCCCTCCTCATTTCCTTGAATCACTTTTTGTTGCCTATTTTGATAGTTGCTAGCTATGCATATTTTGATAGATGCTAGCTATGCACATGAACTGAATGTTGGTCCCTTCTCCCTCTCGGCTCCCAAGCTGTGAATGTTGGTCCCTTCCTATGTGTATGCCATTTAGATATAGCACACAAATATTTGTCTGGTTAGAGAGATGCTAAGTTTGGTGTTTACCTAGTGTCCTAGTTGATTTGTGGCGCTAAATAGTTTTATTATTTGCACTCTGTTTTGACCATTTACTGAACATGTTTGTTGACTAAAGTTTATGCCACTTAGTCCGATCTTGCACAATTTGAGACATTTCAGCACAAACAAAAAGAAATTAATGGAAAACCTGAGTAAAATGAGTGGAAAAACATAAAAAATGCAGATGCTTCCATCCGGGTGTACACTGCATGATACAATTAAGCAATTAACCTCCTATTATGCTCTGTGAATTTTTCCTGGCATGGTTTGGTTCCACTTGTCCCCTTTATCCTATGCTGAAACACTTCTGTCGTGATGGGAGTGGTCGCAAAAACCCTTACCATCCCAACCACGGACTGTTTCAAATGCTACCACGTGGCTTCGTAGCCACTAGCGACAGTGCCACCCCAAGTTCTAATGATTATTTTGGGGTGTCGCGGCCTGAAACGTTTGGGAACCTTTTCATTAGTCACCCATCTGTAGGCCTACCTGTATGTCATTAACACATGTCGTGTTGAAAAGTGCCACAAAAGTGAATTGCCACCTGAAATGGACACGTGTCTGTCAACAATGACACATCCCTCATAAGAATGTTCCTCCTGGGTTTAACAGCAGGAGTTTCATGTGGTCTTTGTGTCTAGTAGAGTGGCTCTTATGGGAGCAACAGATGTGTGTGTGGATTACAATCCTTAGCAGCAATGCAGTCTCTGCCAAACAGTAAGACGCTGGTAATGAGAAAAACATTTTTATATTTCCATTTCATACAGTCCAGACTCTGCAACAGCCAGAACAGAACGACGTAATGCATGTTTACGGACAGATATCCCTGAGAGATAGGCTGCTATATTAATGTGCAAAGCCCTTAAGGGATAGTGTACAGTATAGCATGGTACATTAAGCAGCAGATATATTATGAGGAAACTGTAATGGCCGGGCTATTACAGACAATTAGGAACCGTCTACTTAAGGCTTTTCCTCAATGTATGTGTTCTTTAAAACGCAGAATAACTACAGAACGGAAAATGTCCAAGGGACAGTTTGTTTTGAATGAAATAATGTTTGTCAGGGCACTGCGTTTTTATCGCTCACTTGCTGCACCTGCTGTTCTCAGTGCCTTATAGTGTGATATAAATAACCTGCTCCCACTATACATGTAGGCTTGGTTCTGTTATGTAATCCAATGTAATCTTTTTTTTCTTCTTGACTTTTATTCAATGTAACACTTTTGTGTCAAATATTAAGTGTGTTACAAATACAATGTATTATTATGTTCTTTAGCATTATGAGAAGGATTTCTGCTGTGTGTGTGAATCAACAACAGGGTTTCTGCATTGTACAAGTACTGTGCTTTACCCATTGAGACCTTGCTATAGGTACAGTGTGGTACACACTGAACTACAACACAATACTCTATGATACAATACACACATTTATTCATGTGCATCGTAATGAAAGATATAATAAGTCACTGTTGTACTCTCAAAGTTGTCATTCACAGACATCTGTAACATGGAGGTATTTCACTAACTGTAATCATGGACATTTAGAGGAAATGTGAAAATATCACAGCATATGGAATATCTTCTTTTTTCATTCAGCATGTTTGTGTCTTGGTTGCTTGTCAGCAGTGTAAATAGTGTAAAATAGCTCCGTGCCAAATATGTTTAGGCACTGCACCAGCATGTTTTTAGCTTACCTGAATCAAATCAAACCAAACAGTGGAACAGTTGTGCAATGGAAACAAAAAAAAACTCTTTCAACTCATCCATCATTCAGCTTCACACATTTATCACGAGGTACGAGGCTACATCAAGGTCATCCACTCAGCTCACTAGAGTGTTGTGTGTGGATATAAATGAATATCAAATAGTCTAGACTCTAGGGCAATCAAGCTTCACTGAGATTCTCCTCTCAGTGGGATTTTTGAGTGTGGTAACAGCGCAGTCTAACAATCACTCCGCAAGAAGGAGGCGTTTCTTTGCAAAAAAAGGCCTAATTTCAGATATAAATGTAAATTATTGCCCGGGCATTTGTCGTTGGCCGTGGCTATCTAGCCAAAGATGCCTACAAGCTCTTTCTTATATTATGTGACAATTTGGCCAATGTTAAACCAGTTTTTATAGTATAGTTTGTTGATTACTTTTAATGCAGTAATGGTCTTTATTTTTATTTTATTTTATTAAAAAGGTCTTAGAAGTCCTTAAATTGTCACTTTACTGTCATCTGGGGACCCACAGGTTGTCTCCTCAGCCGTTAACTTTACCAAACCAACTGGCTGCAGAGTTTATTCCATGTTTGACATGGTGAGTTCCTTCAGCCGTGATGTCGCTCACATGGTGACAGTTGAGCGCACTGTGGCACTTCAGCGCACACTGATTGTTCAGCTACCGTATTTCCCCTAGGGCTGATACAGCTTTAGTCTGTGCTAATAGGACAGCTGCTGGCTGTATTTTCCCTATAGGGCTGATTTGGCAGCTGACCAATCAGTGCAGTGAGTGCACGCGTATCACCTAGCCTGGCATTGCCAGACTGATCACGTGGGAATCACTCACAAGTTCCTACCGTGGAGGAACATATCACCCTCCTGGCACCTCCTTACCCAGGGCAAATAAAGGCTGGGTACTGTATGTGATAAATCCTTGTATCATTCATGACATATGTATGGTGATGGCTCATGTCATGGGTCACTTGTTATTTTGTCTCGGTGACAGTCAGGCCTCGCACACAACTGAATGCTGTTTCACCTCACTTTTGTGTTGGCGACAGTGTGAAAACAATGTCCAATTCACAACCTCCTGCCACAGTGGTGAGAGATTGGCCCCAAGCAATGTACATGCAGTACAGTCGCATACTGGGAAAAGTGAAGTCTCACTCCTTCTCTCTATTAGCAGTCGTCAACTGGAGCTCTCAATCCCTCTCACAGCAGTACAGATCAGGCCTACTGTCAGCTGTCATTGACACACAGCAGTTGGTTTCTTTTGTATCAGGTCCAAATCATTCCACTGTGCCAAGGAGCTGAGAGCAACTCACAGCCAGAGCCAGGCACTCTGACTCTGTATCCCCCCACACTTTCTTTCACAGCTGTACAAATAAATGTAAGTGAATCAGTCTGGAAATTTAATCTTGTAATTGTTTTGGCTTCCTCACCAGCAGTGCAGTGCAGTCCTTTTCTTCCCACCTAAAACGGACAAATATTTGAGTTGTGTTTTCACTAAAATTAAATTGGTTCAGTACAAAAAAAGCAAAAGGAGGGATTTTCAAAAAGGAGAAAAACTAATTGTATTCAGTGTGCTCTAGGGAAGCAGAGATTCTCTAGCATATATGGAAAGAACATGGGGTGGGAATGTATAAATGTGAAGCAGTTACTCTATACACTGAGGAATAACAGTGTTTGGTACTTTATTTGCGTTTGAAGATATGTGTGTGCATATTGAGTTCCATATTATAACTGTTGTATCTGATGGGTCTTCTGAGTTCTTTATGGAAGGCTCCTGTTGTCCATCAGCGTAGGTCATAGGTCCTGACTTAACCAATTAGAGCCCCTTGGAAAAAAACTATAAACAATAGCAGATGTACAAGCTTACAACATGCTGTGACCTTGTAGTTTGGCTGTTTTCACTATTCATTGTACGGCAAAGTACTGTATAGGGCTTAAGTGGCTTAAAAGAGCTGAGACTGAGAGTTTCCTTCAGAATCAGAAACACCTTTCGCATGCGATGGAAACGATCCAACATTAAGCAATAAACACAAGACCAACCAACGTTGTACATGACAATTCTCCACAATGCAACAGTTCAAGTGAAGGACAACAAAAATAAAAGTGTCACATGCTTCTAGATGCTATCTGTCACAGAACCGTAGAGACATCTTTTTTATGATTGTTACTCAGACAGGTTTATTGTGCAAGTCTTTAGCCATGTCACAAGGGCAACATTAGAATAAATCTCACTCCAATGCGATGCGGTATTTGTTCAGGAACACATGGTGCGAACACACACACACACACACACACACACACACACACACACACACACACACAACCAACCTGTCATGCAAATACATGCAAACACATTGCCTCTCCTCCTTAAAGAGGCAGAGTGACTACTAACTACCCATTAATCCTCTGTCACAGCCAGTTAGCGTGCCAATGCTGTATGGTACGGATGATGGCAGCTTATGTCAAGCTTTAGTCTTTAGTACTAGTGACTAGAGTGTGAGACTTGATATACACATCTCTCTCTCTCTCTCTCTCTCTCTCTCTCCCCCTCCCATTAATTGGATTTCTTGGAAAGGAAAGCGCTGAACGACGGGAACGAGTGTGTTTGTGTGCATCATTCTCTTGATTTGTACGTCTAGATTCTGGGTTCATCGATGGACTGTCGCCGTTTTATGTATTCTTGTTATTATTTTGGCTCGATCGGGTGGACTTGGTCTTTTGTGATTTTGTCAAGGATAAATATCCATTTACCAATCTGCTGACTTACACGTAATGATGCTATATACATTTTTTTCCCTTGCTTTTAGTACCTTTTTATTACTCATTAGATGTTCCAAGTAAAATGAATCATAGTTTAATCAGGGTTGAATGGCAAGAAATCAATAGTGTGCAGTAGTGTCTGAAGCTGATGAAAATGGAAATCCTATCTACGAAGTTTGATTCCATAAACTGTTGATAGCTAACGGGTTATATTTTGCCCACTTATTGCATGAGCTGGATGTGCTTAATTTCCTGTGCAAGCTTTGTAATTTGCAGTTTTGACATTCCCAGAGTGACTTACAAAGTACTAGATCAGAGTAAGTTAAATATTGTTTGTGCTTCAAAGTAACTAACTAGGATAGCAGATATACACCTAGCATCTTTCTAAACAACATGCGATCTAAATAACATACACAGCATACAGTATGTGAACAAGTAACCAACATACATCTGCATAGTGCATAGTATAAGCATACTATACAGTATACTGTATAAATAGGCACAACATAGGCATACATCAAAGCTGTTTATCATATCTTCGAAACAACACCAACATCTGCCTCTCCTTTCCTCCACAGGCTGTGACTGGTAGATGCTTCGGTGACAAAGACTTCAGGGGAGGATTGGAGAATGGGATTCTGCTATGCGAGTAAGTTTTGACTTCTCACTGCCTGTAACATTTTTACTGTCTTCTGACTGTCTCTATACTCTGATCTGACTGTTGTCTTATTTATTGTGTACTGTAGGATTTTAGTAGGGTTGGAATTTTTCATTTACTGTAACTCATTGTTGGTTCCATAAAGTATTGCAGAAAAAAGACATGCCTAATAAGAAGAACAACTTTCCAGTAATGGCACAAAGTGACGCGCTGTGAGCTTGTGTATCTGCTATTTTTTAATAGCTAACGTATAAAATATGGATAAAGTGGTTAAAATGACCGTGATGCTGTATTACTATTAACACATTTAGCTGGGGACCACCTGTAACCCTCTCAAGGACCCCTGGGGGACCCCGTACCCCACTTTTAGAACCACTGATTTGATTTACAGGGAAAACAAAGTGCTTCCAAACAGTAGATCTTAAGGATTTTGGGGGAATCTTCTAGCTCTTTCCTTTTTCATCCATAGTAATTCTGGAGTTTCGATTTGCTTGCCTTGCTAACTAGCTAGCAAGCTGTGGTACTGCTCATTTTTGCTTCTTTCGATGTAATGAAATCATTTGAGTAGTTCGTTTTTTTTATCAGAGGAGGGATGCAACATTAAGACATGTCTTAAGGCATATCTTCACATTTTTATTTCAAAACTGTGTAATAACAGAAAGTAAACTGTCAATGTTTTGCTTTTGCATGCTTGGTGCTTATATGATACATGTGTAATTATGTAGACAATCACACATATTTAAACATATTGTACTGTCTCGAGTGTTCCAATAAGAGAAGTTGTCCTGTTATTTGCTTGATATCACTGGAACTTTATTTAATACCAGTAACAGTGATTTGTGCATACATTTCAGTATCAGTTTCTACTCTATATGACATACATGTTTCTAAACAGAATCAGATCAGTTATCTGATTTCCTCAGCACCAAATCCCATACAAGAAATGAATTAGCATTTAGCTGATGCTCTTGTCTTATCCGTATGCCACTCTGCCGACCTGTGGTCATCCCTCCTCTTAACCCCTTAAACCCTACTGTATATACGTCATTGACCGGGGTCATGGCCCCCTCCTTTCTCTCTCTACATCAAATCTCTTTGCAGAAAATAGCCAATCTACAAGCTCACACACGCATTGTAATATATTTATATTTTTATTTTTTTTGGCTTTTTATGCCTTTATTTAGAGAGGGATTGGGAAAGTAGGCTGACAGGAAATGGGGAGAGAGGTGGGGGGAGGGGCTGACATGCAGCAAAGGTCGTCGGGAACGGGAGTCGAACCCGCGACACGCTGTCAGGCTGGCATTGCAGCCAAGGGTGCCTGGACCGCCACGCTACGGCCCAGGCCGTATTTTTGCACAATGTTTGGCTATTTTTGTGGAACGTTCACCTATTATGACATGCCCAGAATAGAGATACTAGGGTTCACGTACTTAATGACTTACTTACTTACGGCTGTATCCCAACTTTGGCATCCCGGTCCCGGGCGAGTTTCTCCAGCTGTCCCCGCACGACGTGTGCATCCAGGTCACGTCGCCAGGTGTTTCTTGGTCTGCCCCTCTTCATTCTTCCCTTGTGGGTTCCAGAACGGGGCATATTGTGTGATATTAGAGGCAGGCTTGCGAAGAGCGTGGCCAATCAATCCCCAAGCATCTTTGGAGGATTTCTTCCTCCACAGGGTTGTTGTCTTGTTCGCTGCAACAGTTCCAGGTTACTGGTTGTGTTTGGCCAGCGAATTCGGAGGAAACTTCAAAGGCAGGTGTTGTTGAATGCCTGGATTCTCCTCATGGTGTTGTTAACCATTGTTTTTCAGGTTTCTGCTCCATTAAAGATCGTATTCTTGGTGTTTATGGGCAAATCTGAGGATCCCCAGACATCTTCCAGCTGATGATTAACCACCAGGGTTCATGTGGTTAAAAAACATTTAGGACAGACAGAGAGAGAGTACACTAACAGGGCATCCAAGTATTGAAGGGAAGAGCAGATGACTTCCTGTCCTTGTGTGGACGCTCATTAATTCTACAGAGGAAACATTCACCGACTTCCTCTTCCTTGTCATCTGTTGGCCTGTCAGGGAAGGTGTGTGTGTTTGCATCTATGTCAGAACTGATACATTACATAACGTACGTGTGTGTGTGTGTGTGTGTGTGTGTGTGTGTGTGTGTGTGTGTGTGTGTGTGTGTGTGTGTGTGTGTGTGTGTGTGTGTGTGTGTGTGTGTGTGTGTGTGTGTGTGTGTGTGTGTCCCAAATGTACTCACAAGGAGAGAAAGATGGTCCTCACGTTTAAAAGGATACACCTGTTTTCTAAATCATATTTGGTTTCACTGATGTAATCTATCGTCGTCAGCACCTGAAACAATACTTTACGATGGCTAAAAGACAAATATTGTAGGTCTACATGAATGCAACACATGTTGTCAGACTACTTTCACATTAGCAAAAATGCAGAGTAACAATGAAATGGTGACTATTGGAAAATATAAATAGCTTAAGTGATTAAATAAATTGTAGTTCATCTGTGTATTTTAAATTTGCCTAATTTTTTTTCATTTTATAATTAAAGTTCTTTTCATATAGCCTTTTGAAGTTCACTCAATTTCATTTATTTTTATCTATCAAAAAGTTGTATTTATTTGTTTGCTTATAAGTTAAATGTTCTCAAAAAGCAAACGTGCAACAATCAACTGTAGGTTTTTCAAATTGATTAGAACATAATGTTGCACTTCATGACAAAATAACAGCTAAATCATCGGTACTTAAGTTGGCAGTCTACGACTCTCGGAACAATAAATCTGGCATCTGTCGGGCTCTATTAAAAACGGCTACTAGAGGTGAATTATCATAGCATTACCCCTAACAACAGAAGCACACAGCAGACAGGAGGCAGTGTGTCTCAGGGACGGAGAATGTGTGCAGGGAGGAGTCTGTCTGGGTCTGGATCTCTGTGACTCTTGACAAGCGGTCCAAGGCTGCATTTGTGTGCTTTAGCTGTCACGGCCCCCTAAGGATTGGATGTGTGTGTGTGTGTGTGTGTGTGTGTGTGTGTGTGTGTGTGTGTGTGTGGGGGTGTGTGGGGGTGTGTGGGGGTGTGTGTGTGTGTGTGTGTGTGTGTGTGTGTGTGTGTGTGTGTGTGTGTGTGTGTGTGTGTGTGTGTGTGTGTGTGTGTGTGTGTGTGTGTGTGTGTGTGTGTGTGTGTGTGTGTGTGTGTTGAGAGATGAGACCGGAGGGGTGTTCCATCTTTTCATGTGTGTTCTGGTCTGTTATTAAGTACATAAGAGTGAGTTAATGTCTCCCAGGAGAGGGGGTTGTGACCTCTGATTTAGGAGCCAGTGACATGACTGACCTTCCACACCCCACAGTGGGACCTTCCCAAACAACGTCTTTTTTTTTAGTTGGGGAGAAAAACTCTAGGTTTAAAATGAATATCAAACATATAAATTGCAGGTTGATAATTAATAGGGTAATTATTAACCCGCATCTGCTGAGCCGTGGGTGCGGAGCTTAGCGAACGGTTCACTGGCTGTTTTCGAGGGTGAGAGGCAGGGAGGGCTGCACTAGAACATAGAGGGTCGTCACACAGTCATATCGCGACATGTTGTGATGTGGTGAATCTGTTATCTTTGAGAACTTTAGCCTGTAATGTCATTCCCAAAATAGGGACACCAGGGTTAAAGTTTTTAAAAGGGAAAAGGAGAGACGCAAGGACACAGAGAGAGAGAGTGAGAGAATAACAGGATATAACAGATACACTTTCTACTAGTCATTATGCCAGATTTGATAGAAAATGGTAAGACAAATGCCAAGCACCACAGACCATACCAAAGCCAGAGCAAACCAAACGAATTCATTGAATTTGAATCCTCTCAAAGGCAATAGAAGTGTCCTTGCCCTCAACTTTACAATATCACAGGAGGTACCTATTCATTGCCAAAACAAGGCACACACAACAAATAATAAATAATAAACTTTATTTGTATAGCACCTTTCATGACATGAAATGCAGCTCAAAGTGCTTTACAGAGCAAGAATACAATTACAGTTAGAACCAATTTAACAATAAAGCAAACAAAAATAAAATAAAATAAAAACAAAGGCATAAAACAACATTAAAATAGGCAATACAGTGAGGAATTAAAAATCAACCAAAGAATCAGCTAAAAGCAAGAGTGAAGTAATAGGTCTTGAGCTGTGCTTTAAAGCTATCGACAGAGGCTGCCTGTCTTAAGTGTAATGGGAGTTTATTCCACACTGTCGGTCCGTAAAAGCAGAATGCTGCTTCACCGTATTTTTTATATGTCATTGTAGGCACCTCGAGCAGGTCAGCACTTGAAGACCTGAGGGCCCGGTTTGGAACATATCTCTCTAGGCAGTCAGAGAGGTAGGAAGGTGCCAGACCATTTAGAGCTTTATAAACTGTAAAAATAATTTTAAAATCAATCCTAAAAACAACCGGGAGCCAGTGTAGTGAAGCTAGAACTGGAGTGATATGTTCTCTCATCCTAGTTTTAGTTAAAATTCTGGCTGCCGCATTTTGAACAAGTTCAGCCGAAATGAACATCAAATACAGTGCTATACTATATAGCCACTACTCTGCACTGTCTGTGCATCTGAGAACAGTGACTGAGGAATTACCGTATGGTCCATTTATCACAAACTTTTCATATCCTGGAATCCTGCACAGGCTCACTGTACTGACTTTTATGAACAAGTACATACATTACACACAGCGCTCCGTCAAACCCGCAGCTTCAGTGGCAGTTGTAACCTTACACTCACTAAGGTACAGTACGTGGTAACCCAACTGGGCAGAGAGTTTTTTAAACTGCTCCGAGATGACCAAATTACACAAACTCTCAAAGTAATCAAAATCCAGATCCCTGTCACATGGAGCATGTCTCAGGGAGGAGTAAACCAGCAACTGAGCTCCCGGAGGGCCTTCTAACCACATGAACCCTATAGCGTCCCTATTCTGGGCATGCCATAATAATGTAGGATAACATTTGACGTACAACAAAAGTATACAGGGTTTAAGTTGTTAAAGGAATGCTTGTACGCAGAGCCCCATGTGTTGCCATTTGACTCCAGTACCTACAAAGAAAGCAGCCACACAACAAGCAGACAGGGCAGAGAGGGTCGCCACATTGCTCAAACATGAATGAAAGGTTCAAATAGAACGTGTATTACACACGTATAATTGACTTCATTGGAATATTTGTCTTCAGACATTTCTCTCGTGTCCTTGCTTGCATGCCGTGTGTTTCATGAGATACTTTGTTTATGCCCCTGGGCACCGACAAATTATCTTAAGCTCTTTGATTTCCTTGAGCTAACTATTGACACTCCTTCTCCCGCCATCTGTCTGTCTCCCTCTCTCCCTCTTTCAACCCTCAGGTTGCTGAGCTCGATCAAACCTGGCCTGGTGAAGAAAATCAACAGACTCCCAACTCCCATCGCTGGCCTGGTGAGTCCTCGTCTCGTCCCCCCCCCCCCCCCTCTTCTCCGTTCAGCCGCCTGCTCCCCATCCTCTCCATCCATCACCTCCTACTTTCTCCATAAATTGTGCCGTTGTCTGGTTAAGTGCTGATTTAATAACGTGCTCTGCGTGTAATTTATGCGCTGACACAGGGATTCTCTGTCAGGTGTTCAGGGTTAGCTAGTTAACCCCGAATGAGTTACTGGAACAGCTGGCTACAATGAAAGCCAGTGAACTCCACACACAGCGCTGTTCAGAGATCAGTGCGTTGATTCAGTATAGTGCTCAGCTGCACACTGGATTCTCTGTGTACTTGAGTGCAGTGGATATTGTGTGCAGTGTACTGTACATTATGCTGTGTGGGGGTATTGTGTGTACTCCAAGTTGTGTTAGGTGTGCTTGGTTTTCTGTAGACGGTATGCAATATGTGCTGCATGGTGAGTACCATTGTATGTAATTGTATTGTGTGAATTGTTACCGTAACTGTATCGTAACCCATGCCTTTTGTAACCAGGAATTGCTTCTTTCAGTCGTTTTAAGTTACACTGGATGTGCGTCAGAGAAATGGTCCAGACAGAGGTGTGACCTTTGGAAGAGAATGGTGCAAGAAAATCTAAAACTATCTTATTTCTCAAAATTTAAATTATACAGAATATCTAGTCTGTGAGGCCATACTGTTGTCAAAACACGCTAATAAAACTTACCGTACTTTGACTGATGCAGATATTGTTTTGCAGAGGATCTTAATCAAACATGTTGTGGCCCATCTACTACTAATTTATCTCCACAGTGTTCTCTGTTACCTGCCCAGTAGTCAGACAGACAGACAGACAGACAGACAGACAGACAGACAGGCAGGATTGGAACAGGCAGGATTGGAACAGGCAAGTGTTAGCTGGTCATCAGCTAACCGTCAGGTCAGCCTGCCCTGTTTCATACTATAAAGGACGTCAAAAAAGGCATGGTGATAGCAGTCGCTCTATCACCATGATCGTTTGCTATCCGAAGCCAAATGGAAAATAAAATCCCCGCCAGGTATGGTGCATTTGGGGTTCACCTCTTTGATTGCCAATCCTGAACGGAGGCGTGTTCATTTAACTGCGGTGCCATCCTTGTTGCTTTAGTTTTACGACGTTGTGCACAATCCTCAACATGCCCAGTCATGGAGACTGTAATTACATTTTGACTGCACACACACTAATAAAGTGCATCCGTTTTCAGAGAAAGTGCTGCATGAGCCCAGGCTTGGAGAAGAACGTGACATTTGTACTGCCAGTTGTATCTTCAAGCCTCTGCATAGGTGATCTTAATGTTATGTGTCTAATATTCAGTATTAGTGCAAAGAGAGAGAGAGAAAGATGTATTTGCCAATTGTGCTCACCCACATTAGAATTAAAAATGCAAAGCTCAACAAGAGCATTGAGAGCTTGTAGATAAGCTATTTTCTGTGAATGTTTTCCACAGAATATTGATGCTGGGGTTAAGTGTTTAAACCAGGTCAGATCAGGTCAGAGCGGATGATGGCAAGAAATACAAAATATAAACATCATCAGCGACTGTAGCTCCCTGAGTGGTGATGGGAGCAGTTTGTAATATCGTTGATGTCAGGCAGAAACCATGTAACTCCATATTTTTTTTTGTGTTGTGAGGTTATACACATCCGCTATGCTGGCTATTTTAAGTACTCCTCCTCCTCCTCCTCCTATCTATCATCCTTGATAGATAACAACATGGGATCCATTGGTAGACAGGTTATTTTTTATTTTTCATGAAAATTTACGGTTTTGGACATGCAAGGTCTCTGCCCACCAGTGACGATAGGTGATACAGTGTGTTCACCAGCAGCACATCACAATGTTCTAATTGGGCCAAGGAGCTTCAGGTGTTACACAGGTCACCCTGTTATCATATGGTCACAGGTTTCTTCTCTATGCACACAATCCATCAACACCCTTTGGTCCTGTCAGTCTGTCCTTGAACAAGTCACTAAAATGTTTCCTCATGTTACTAGAGAAGAAAAGCTTTAGCTAAAATGTGAAGAAGTTGCGATGAATCTTGCTGGAAATAAAATAACTGGAATTGTGCGATTGGTACGAGATGCTGCACTTAATATAGTTTAGTCCAGGGCTTCCCAAATGTTCCCATGCTAAGGACCCCCAAATAGTCATGGCTTGTAACTCCCAACTCCGCTGGGCTAAACTATTAGCCCAGCGGAGTTGGGAGTTACAAGCTATTGCGAAATGGCTCCAAATAAGAAAATAGACGGATCTACAGTACAAGCAGCTGACGCAATGTGACGTTTTGAGCTTGTAACTCTGCTATTTTTGCGAAATGCTGACAGTAATGACATGGCCAAAATAGGAACGCCCGGTTGACACTGGCTAAACTGGCAGAATAATCTTATGATTATTTTATTTTATTTTTTATTTTATTTTTCCTCTCCTTTCCACCTGGCGCCCCCTGGTGGCCCCCACTTTGAAAACCTGTGGTTTAGTCACCTACTGTAATATTCTGGGGTATGCTTTGAGTTCAAAGAAACCCACCTGGCCAACCTCTCATTAGCTCATTCCTTTTCTCTAAGTTCCCTGACCAAGTAAACGTAATTCGATGCATTCAAATCATCTTTCAAAGACACACATTTCTTTGTATGGGCTCAAAGTCTGAACATTTCTCCATCCTTGGGGTGTGCCACGCAATTAACTGTCGGAGTTCAGGTTATGCATTGAGTGTGTGAATGGACGTGATCCCTGATACTTTAGAGTAAAGTTAACACAGTGCAGCACAGTGAAGCCCTTTCATGGTGAAGTAAGACCTTCATCTGGATGAAGCTGGGCGTACACAGTGGTCTTTGAGAACCTTTGACGGAGACCTACTGTAAACATGACGTCACTGAGACTTGATAGAACTGGGACTCACTATTGCTATTGCTGGGCGATATGACTTCAAATCAATGTCACGGTTATTTAAAGGTTTTGCGTCGATTACGATTAATGAACGATTATTTAAAAAAGTGTGACAATAGAAGATCTGCAAGCTCGTAGATAGGCTATTTTAGCTATTTTTGTATGCCACTTTTGTGCAACAAGATGTAATACAGGGTTAAGTGGTTAATAAGACCAATCAATTTAGTTAATTATAAAAAAAGAATTTAGTTGGTTTATAAGAAATAAAACCATATACAAAAAGATAGCTGCTTCTCGATTATGCGATTAACCTACACGAGCAAGATTAAGTCGGTTATTGGTTCTAAATATCAGTTTTGATATATATTCGGTTTAATTGCCCAACTTCCTTCCTTCCTTCCTACCTCTTCTTCCTGTATTGGTGTCTGAAAGGTTAATTGTTCACTTCTGCTTTCTTTCACACGCCAACAATAACAACATTTGACACTGTCATTTGTTTTGTTATTATTTTTATTGATTTTCACATAGAATCAAGTAAGCATTACACGTATAAAACCAACAGCATTGAACTCAGTATCCCCCACCCTTTACCCACCCTTCATCCCCTCATGCCTTCCCACCCCGCCCTCCATCCACCATTCTTATGACACTGTAAATTAGATATTTTAAATGTATTTTCAAAACCAAAAATAAAAACACCATGCAAAAATCACAGTGAGAAGAGTCTAACAATAAAAATTGAAGCATTGAAGCATTGATGTATGCATTAAAATGCATACATCAATATTATTTTTTCTTTTTTTAACAATCCTTTTTTAAGAACCTTTAAAGAGCCAATAAAATGATGGATGGAAGCTCAGCATGGTCTTAATTCCAGAGATGGAGATAGAGAGACTCAAAGAGAGAGAGAGAGAGAGAGAGAGAGAGAGAGACATTAAAATAGACAGAGACAGACAGACAGCTGTGGGCGAAGATTAAAAAAATAGATAGTCTGAGTTTAGAAACGCTAAGATTTAGATCTGCAGACGGATTGCGTTTGGAACTCAGTGTTGCACATTAGCCAAAGGATGTTTGGTTTGGCTGTGAGGGCTTCTCTTATCTCATCACTTATGGCCCCAGTGATCTTCCTGTGGCCTCTTAACAAACGCTGGGCAATTACACAGCCACATACTTAGCCAACACGTCTTTTGTCCATTCAATATAATAACAATTGTATTTTTTATTACACTTTTAAACAGCGATTGCTACCACCTCACTCAATCTTGTGGATGTTTCAGCTACAGAACTGCTGTATAAAACATAAAGAACGAAGGTTATTTTATGGCTCCTTTGTTTCTTTCTAACATTTTTCCTTGTTTCTGTCCCTTGTTACATTTGGACAAATTAGGAACAGTCCATGACGAGCCGTGTATTTACTGAAAAATTATGCATGACGCAGTGGGTGTTCCCTCCAGAGTGCATTGTTTTCAATCAACGCACAGCTTGGAGTGGATTATCTCACTCATGGCCACAATACCAGTAATTAAAATGGGACAATACTATTCATCAAGTGGGAGAAGCTATAGTAATGACTAATGTGAGCATAAGAAAATGCTAGCCTAATATAATTATGCATATTAATTTAGAACCGAGATGACACCCCTCCTTCAAATCTGTGCCATTATGCGTTATCTGAAACTAATGCACACCTACCGGCCAATCGGAATCGAGTATTCACTGTCGTATACAAATGTACATTAATATACGGTCTTTCTGTGTGTATATATAAATAAATAAATAAACACACACACACACACACACACACACACACACACACACACACACACACACACACACACACACACAAAGTTAATTAACTCAAAACATGGGACTCTTGTGTGCGTTCCAGTGTTGAAACAGTTAAATTCTGTAGCAAATCTAAGCAAAACATCCATTAAATGTGGCTTCTAACCTCCCCTGTGGAGTCAAGTGTTGTCCCCTACTGCTTGTGTGTTTGCAGAGGTGAGAAGCACATAAACAAGGAGCCTGTTGTTATCTGGAACCATCGTAATAAAACACAGCCTACTCCCTCTTCCTGTTTTGGGGGCTGATGGGATAATGAGTCCCTGTGGAATTTAGGCTATTACGTAATTAGAGCAGCGACCTCTGAACGGTGGCTTTTCATCTTGTGGAGAAAGGCATGTCCAAAGTCCAGCCCAGGGGCCGATCGTGGTCTGCGGGCACATTTTATATGGTCCGCAGCTTCCTTCCTAAAATGAATTATTTATGGCCCACCGGTATAGAGAAGCGAAGTCTGACATCACTGCCGCTAGAGGCTGCTATCCTCTAGCGGCAGAAAGAAGACAGAAATATTGCCGAAAAGCGCAGAAATTTAGAAGCAGCTACTGCTGAAGGAGCGCGAAAACGGTGAAGCGCCGGTGAAGCGTAATTTTTTTCCGCGCTGAAAGTTTAATATATATCTGTATATTTATTATTATCTGTCAAAAAGTTCCAAGCTCCAAATTATTTCACAGTATCAAAGAGCAGTACATTATGAGCAGAATGATGACCTCAGAACTAACTCATGAGTTTATGTTGCTATGAATAATCTATAATTGAATATTTCTGGAATGGAGGAGTGCGAAGTCAGGTTACATATTTGATTAAGGATGAGGAGCTCTCTATGACTCGAGTGCTTACTTTTTTGGGTGTTATTCTTGGCCAAGAAGAGCGGAACCCGGAAGCAGGATCTGGTGGAGACTCAAACAGATTGTTTCCCTTGTCCTGACAAGGTTTTCCTCTGGATACTGTCACGGTCCAGTTTCTGGGTGTGAAAGCCCATTCCTTTTCCCTGAGAAAGCTGCATGGGCACACACCCATGGTAACACAGTAACACGGGTAAATCTTCACACTCTCAGCTTTAAATTAACACTGAGGATTTTACTGTGTGGCTAGATAGAGATTCCTTTAAAGTGCTTCCGTATAAAGCAGCCAACACACCAAACTTTGTTGCCCTGACTCATACATGGACAACTGGCGGCCCAGGGGCAACATGCGGCCCCCACCTTCTCTTAATGCGTCCCGCAGGTTAATATCGGAATACTGATATATTATTGATTTCAGCTGTTACAATTCCAAACATGCAAACCCGCTTTAATTACTTCAGTCTGTAGTAGCTTAATGACTAGTATTACAATTCTATTGTCTTTTTTATGTCCAATGTATTTGTATCTAAGTTAAAAAAGTTAACCTAAGCATAACTAAATGCATTTGAAATTAAATAAAACTTTTCAGGATTCCAATAAAAAAATAGCAAAAACAAATCAGGATTCCAATTCAAAAGTAGCAAAAATAGCAGATCTACAAGCTCAAAACGCGTCGCAGTGCGACCCATTTATACAGTCTATGGGTGCGATGCGTTTTGAGCTTGTAGATCGGCTATTTTTGCTACTTTTGTGTGACATAGAATGGTGAAGTACGGCATTCATTTACGAAAAAAGTTAAAATACGGAGATAAGAGGTACGTGTCTGCCCAACAGTATGCAATGTGGCCCTCTGGAGTGAGTGTGGAAATATAGTGGCCCTCTCCATCACCAAAGTTGCCCACCCCTGCCCTGACTAGTACTGCAGACCTGTAAAGTCGACTGAAGTCGGGAGATCAGTCGGATGAAAGGTGTGAACAAGTTGCTGAATGCTGCTCTCTGCACACCGCACAGACAGCCTGCTGCTGGTGGTTATGGTGCTAAAATTAGCAGGAGAAAGCGCTTATGATATTGGTGAGTCAAATATACAGCATAGTGTTAATTAATATTTTTTTCAGAGAAAACCTTACAGCTGATAAAGTGCGTCTACGTGGTGCATAGGGCCTGCAGTAAATGACTGATTAACCCTGGCCCCGTTATGCTATAACTGTCTCTAAACGCTTGTCAACGTGCTTGCTTATTTGTGTGTTTATTCACGATCGAATAGCAATTTCTAATAAGTGTCTAATAAACCATGAGGTCTGTCCTTAGCATGTGTCATGGGGTGGGGGGGAGGGGGATAGTGAGGTGGAGTCAAATCCCCCGTGTCCTGATCCCTCTAGAAACACTTTGAGCTGTCAATCATTTTGTCTGTGGTCGACGCCCCATTTCCTGTGGCACTGACCTTGTTCCCACCCCCTCCCCCACCTTCCTCCCACCTCCTCCCCCACCCTCCTCCCACCTCCTCCACCAGCCCCAATGCTGAAATCTTTCCCTAAATCGTAAGCTTAACTCCCCAAATGTTTTTAAACCATAAAACAACCATTTCTCCTGTGAGGACCAGGAACGTTATACTCACAATGTCTATTTTTCTAATTCTGCGATACTGCGGTAGTAATAGAACAGTAGTAAAAGTACACACACACACACACACACACACACACACACACACACACACACACCCCACTACCAGCCCACCCATCACAGTGCTTTCTTCTCTGTTGTGAAGCATTGTGCTGACTAATAGCTTTATGGTATATGATCCCACACCCCTCCTCTGACCTGAGGTGTTTGTTTTCTTTATTCTAACCCCCTTGAGGTTTTGTTACCTCACCTGCGCAGTCTGCATTTCTCCCCTTCTCTCTTTCTTTACACTGTGCATTTTATGTACATTTTCTTAATTTATTTTGGTGCACAAAACGATAAAATATACCCAGTGGTGTAAAGTAACTAAGTACATTTACTCAAGTACTGTACTTAAGTACATAGTACTTCCACTTAAGCCCTATTTTAAACCTAGGCTATTTGAAAATAGAAGATCTACAAGCTCACAACGCGTCGCGATTGTGAGCTTGTAGATCTGCTATTTTCAAACATTTTAGTACTTTTACTTTTGGTACTTTAAGTACATTTTGATATCAATACTTTTGTACTTTTTACTCGCTCACTTTGAATTCCGGACTTTTACTTGTAACAGAGTACTTCTACATTGCAGTATTGATACTTTTACTTAAGTAAAACATTTGAGTACTTTTTCCGCCACTGACTATACCTTTAGCCTTTGCTGTCTTTGCACTACTATGTGTGATTTTTTTTCTCTTTTTTTAATGCGCCATGTGCTCTTTGGTGTGTGTGCACCTATTGTTACGTTTCCTCGTAGCCTAGCAGAGCTGCTCCATTTGTCAAGTGATTTATACTCTGTTGAGTGCCAAAAATAGCATATCTGCAATCTCCCAATGCGTCGCAGCGGGACACACAGGGATTTGGATGCAAGCTACCTTGGCTAGTTTCATATAAATTAAGCTTAACTTGTGTCTTTTGTGTTGCACATTTCATACACTGGAAGACTTAATACAAACCCATAACATGCAAGATGTCATACTGCACTGGAAGCAGTTTTTGATAGTTCTAGTCACATGGCAATGCAGATTCTGTTCTATGCTATAGATGGAGAGAAACATAAAATGAGTATAGACCAAAAAAGGTGCCCACTCAATCAGATTGCTTACGCTCGTATAATCCAAAACGTTACAAAAGAATCATGAAACGATTTGAATGTTTGCACCATTCACCATGCAGAGGCATGGCTTGACCTTGTCTTGTTTGGGGGAGGTTGAGTGAACACACACCCTTATTAATCGACACACAATTTCACAGTCATAACAAGCATTCACTATACTACTACAGTACACACACAGGCTTCTACTGTTGGCCACTGAGCAGGTCCACTGAAGCCACTGGAGTTTAAGATGTTGTTTAAGGTCACATTGAGGGTGGTTGCTGCAGGAGGGTCAGAGATTCCTTAGTGTCTTTCTAGTTACATGCTCGCTTCACTGATGTTTATGCTACTGCCATCCAAAAAAGCTTCTCAGTTCCGACATCAGAGCAAATGTTTGAAAAATGACACTTTCTGGTCTGTGCTGGATTCTGTCGGAGTTTACTGACAGGTGTGTGCGTGTGTGCGCGCGTGTGTGACCCAGTTAATCCTTTTCTAGGTGAATTTTCCCTGGAGTAAAACTGTCAAGAGGGGGGATCACTGTGTCCTGTCTTAAAGACAAAGGTGTGTGTGTGTGTGTGTGTGTGTGTGTGTGTGTGTGTGTGTGTGTGTGTGTGTGTGTGTGTGTGTGTGTGTGTGTGTGTGTGTGTGTGTGTGTGTGTGTGTGTGTGTGTGTGTGTGTGTGTGTGTGTGTGTGTGTGTGTGTGTGTGTGGGGTTGAGTGGGTGGGCGGGTGTGGTCACCTCTCTGGGAGAGGAGAGGCCACTGTGTCCCAACTGTACAGGAAACCAGAGGGGGGGGGCAGGGACCTTTTAACACAAATGGAACATGAGAACAAGTCTTTATAAGTGTGTGTGTGTGTGTGTGCACGCACGTGTGTGCACGCGGATATTGTGCATTCTGCTGCTGTGTAGTGTCTGAGCATGGAAGTTTATGAATACTGGTTTATTTTTTATGGTGTGTGTGTGTGTGTGCGTGTGTCTGGGATAGTGGGGCCGAGAGGAAACGGTGACACCCTGTCCAAGTCTCAGTGAGGCGGAGTGAAGGGAGAAAAGGGCTTTGGCTGTCCGAGAGAGAAGGAGAGAGAGGGAGATGGAGAGAGAGAATGATAGAGACAAAAAGAGAGAAAGACTGAAACTCAGAGATAATAGTGAGCAGAAAGAAACGGGACAGGGAATGAGGGAATAAGAGAGAGGGATACAGAGAGACAAAGTGAGTGAATGATAGAGGTAGAGAGCCTGGGAACAGAAGAAGAGAAGACAAGAAGACGTGAAGTCTGTCTAGGCTCAGGTTGCAACCAGCAAACAAAGACCTGCTCGCACACCTGACCAACCGAGAGAGAGAGAGAAAGAGAGAGAGAGGGGTAGAGGGACACGGAGAGAAAGAGACCAAATTCCAAAGCGGACAGCGGCAGAGTGTGAGAGAGAGAGAGAGTGAGAGAGAACGAGGGAGGGAGGGAGATAAGGAGCGGGAAAGACTTGGAGCGAGCTGAAGGTGGAGAAGTGAAAGGAGAGGAGAAAGGTGAGAGGAGAGAGAGCGAGAGAACCACAGAGAAACCACAAAACATGCTGCTTGTCTCATGTTTCAGTATCAGCAGGTATCCCTGATTGAAAAAAGAAAGTCTGCAATGTACCAGATTTTTTTGTGTGTGTATGTTGGGAGAGAGAGAGATAGTTTACCAGAGGTGTGTTTGATTTGGAGAGTGGATGAACCTGAGCTTGTTTTGCCTACCCTGTTTGCCAACAGACTTAAGAGTGTGTGCATAGTGAATGTGCAGTTTGCGTGTGTATGTGTGTCTATGCCAAAGTAAGAGTTGCAGAGCAGCAGTCTCACATGTCTTTC
This sequence comes from Gymnoscopelus braueri, assembly GCF_963280865.1. Lineage (NCBI taxonomy): Eukaryota > Metazoa > Chordata > Actinopteri > Myctophiformes > Myctophidae > Gymnoscopelus > Gymnoscopelus braueri. Next base: position 30,526,047 of record NC_137622.1, read on the forward strand.
CCATCGTTCTCACTGCCAGCATTCTACTGTGTCTTCTCTAATACAGCCGTGTGTGTGTGTGTGTGTATTTCAGGATAACCTGAGTGTGTTTCTGCGAGGTTGTGAGGAGCTGGGACTGAAGGGTTCTCAGCTGTTTGACCCAGGAGACCTCCAGGACACGTCCACCCGTCCCAACACCAAGTAAGACCCTGCTGTGTGTGTGAGGGAGAGAGAGAGCGAGAGAGAGAGAATTAATTAATTAAATCTTTGTGTCGAGACCCATCCTTTACAGCAGTAATTCTTAACTTTTTTAATTTGAAGGACTCCCAGTTTAATATGCATAACACCACGGGCCCCCATTTGGTGCAATGTTTGTCATTATTATGTTAATTTAACTGTGAGATTGTACAAATGGAACCAAATAGATCCTGTAAAAGTCCAACTCTCCAGTTACAGACTGCGAGGGTCCATTTGGTGACCTGGTGGTCCCTGGACCCCACGTTGAGAACAAGTGCCTTATAAGACATAATTATAATTATACATAACATAATTATACAAAATGACATTCACTACTCATTAACCAAAAGCTGCCCGACATGCATGCACAATGTACACAAAAAAAACGTATTTGTAGTGCCAGAATCAAAATATTATGTGTATACTGTATGCTCTCTTGTTTGCTTATCCCAGGCTCTCTGTAAGTATTAAACAAATGCAAATACCTTCAAAAAGCCGTTCAAGTCTGTCATCATAACTGTGTGTGTGTGTGTGTGTGTGTGTGTGTGTGTGTGTGTGTGTGCGTGTGCGCGTGTGTGTGTGTGTGCGTGACATTAACCAGTTGATTGGGAATGGCACGACAAATTGGAGACAGAATGTCCCTAATTAGGTTTTAGTGCAGATTCATACAGTAAGGGTTGAGCTTAGACATGTATCCTTTAGGATTAGAGCATAATTATGGAATGAATGTGAGTCGATGCGCTGTGCCTGTTTCTCTGGTCATTCTTTTCCAAATGAACTGAAAGAAAGAGGGAGAGGGAGATACTCTATCTCTATCTATCTCTCTGTGACATACTGTGTATTTAATTGTGTGTGTGTGTGTGTGTGTGTGTGTGTGTGTGTGTGTGTGTGTGTGTGTGTGTGTGTGTGTGTGTGTGTGTGTGTGTGTGTGTGTGTGTGTGTGTGTGTGTGTGTGTGTGTGTGTGTGTGTGTGTGTGTGTGTGTGTATGTGTGTGTGTGTTATTGTCTCTATCAATCAACAATCAACAAGTTGAGTGCCAACACAAATAAACTAGAGTAGGGTGAATGGAGGTCTGTATGGTGTACTGTCAGTAAGTGCTGTATGTGCTTGGTTACAACTGCTCCTTATTGTCCCCATAGAACACAATGCATTATGTCATCCACTGAACCATGACTGCTACTTTACTGCTTGACAACAAACTCTTCAAAACTATGTAGACATGTGCGCTTGTGTGTATTTTCCATGTATTCACGCGTGTTCCTGGTAGCTAAGCTCTATCAACAACGAGCTGTCATTCAAAATCTGACTCAGAGGACAGTCGAGCTGGAGAAGGAGGGGGAGAGTGGAGAAGGAGGGGGAAAGTGATATGGAGAGACAGCCAAATACAGGAAGAGAGAGAGACAAATACAGGACGACAGAGAGAGAGAGAGAGCGAGAGAGAGAATAGGGGGCAGGCAGAAAATAGAGGGCTACTCTTAGCAGGTCTCAGGAGAAGTAGCTTGACTGGTTCTGTCAGAATACTACAAAGGCTTAAAACAACGTGTGTGTGTGTGTGTGTGTGTGTGTGTGTGTGTGTGTGTGTGTGTGTGTGTGTGTGTCTGTGTGTGTGTAACAGTGTTTACATACGCTTTGTTTTTCTCAAAACACCTGACACAGCCTGCATGAGTAGAGGCTAGGACAGCTGGATATGAACTAAACATAATAGCAATATTTTCGTTGAGTATCGCGATAACAGTCGGACAATAAAGAAATCAAAAGCAGGGAAGTAAATAAGGGCTGCATTTGTTTGGATGAAATTATTATTTTAAGAACACAACTAAGTGATTTGATTCAGATTTATTCTGTATCTATCGATTTGTTCCACCAGCTCTTCTGTTCGATGCGTCTTTTGGATGAATACCGAGTTGAGCTTATACATGACAGAATCAGCTTTATTGTCACATCACAGGTTTACAGAAGTAAAAAAGTGGGTGAAATTAGTTTTCGGGCATAGTTCCCATCGTATCGTTATTTCTATAGAAAAAAAGAAAGGGAAGAAGAAGAGGGGGGGAGGAATAATCCTTCAAATAAGAGAACAAAAAATGTATATATATATCTGACTAGTGCCATGTTGTTCTAAACAAAATGTAACTGTCCAGTATCGCCATTTGCCAAGTTGAACTGTTACTTATGGAAAGTAATATGGCGATAGCGTGCAACATATCGTGCAGCTCTGCAGTGGCAACAATCCTGTATACACTGATGCAGTCAGTCTTCAGAGGTGGAGCTGCAGACGACATGGCCATTGAAACCTCCAGGCCATTCTGAATGGTTATACAACCCCAATGCAGTGTGTCCTTTATACTGACTGAGAAAGGCTTTTTGTGCCGAAACGCTTACCGTTTACCTGTATGCAGCCCATACCATCTTAATAAAAAAGGGCCTTAAGGACATTTCCGTGAATGTTGGTATTCTCTTTGATTGTTATTGAACTTTTCTAGACCGTAAGCAGCTATTGAATTAAGTTAGAAGCGAGGAGTTGTGCTCGCATTCTCTTGCAAATTCCTCTCCTGCTCCCTATATAATCAGTAGGCAGCTTCAGCCTCTCCTAGCCCACTTTGCTGCCTGCTCTCTCATACATGCAGTATTTGGACAGGTGTTTACTGCTCAAGGAGACATCAGTGGACAGAATGACAGACGGGTTGTGTGGTCCTTTTGCTATGAGCTAAGACCTGAAACATCTGCCCTCCATGGCCCATGCAGCGATGGAAACGACTCCATGTCCAAGTAAAGTGGCAGTATTCCAGATGGAGGGTGGACAAGAGAGAAGAGGGGAGAAATGAGAGAGAGGCTAGTAGTGGGGCTACATAACAGGGGAGAGATGGTTGGGGAGAGAAGATGGAGACATACCTGAATTAAAACAGACCATGTTTACATGCAAGTCATTTTATGCTCATTAGGATGTACTAAGTATTGCTTAACCCATTCAATCCGGCAACGCATCTACAAATGTCTTCTAAATCCTAACGTATGTTGCTATATATCAGTGGTGCTCAAACTTTTTCATGTCAAGGAACCCCAAAATGGGCGCCCACTGGCCTAGCGGTCCAGGCGCATGCCACATATAGGCTCTGATGCCTGACAGCGGGTCGTGGGTTCGACTCCCGTTCCCGACGACCTTTGCTGCGTGTCTCTCCCTATCTCTCTCCATGTTTCCTGTCTATCTCCTGTACTATCAATAAAGGCAGAAAAGCCCCCAAAAATATCTTTAAAAAGAATAGAAAGAAGGACCCCCAAAATTATATGTATTTGGCCACGGACCCCCATCTCAAAATATTTAGTTCCAGGGACCCCCTCCCAGAAGCAAAGATTTGAGTTACAAATGTTCGGTTTTTAAAAAAAAAGTATATATTCAATGATTTGCACAAAAAAAGTTTGGTATGAGCTTGTAGATCTGCTATTTTTCAATAGCCAAAGTATAAGATAATGGTTTTAGCTAAAAATCTAAAATGACACAGATACGTTCCCGGATTGAATGGGTTAATTGCCAGCTTGAATGTGGAAAAGGTTTTGAGCTCTGATATATCAACCAGTTATCACACTCCCCACATAATTGTGACATCCTATCCTATAGGTTCACATTCCTCCACTGCAGCAGAAATGTCTTATATCCAACCGTTTAAAACAGAACGGGCAGAAGGGGCCTCTAGCTATGCTCCCAATGAGCTCATACCATACATTGTTTTTGTCTCAATGTGATGCTTCTAGAAAGGTACCAGACAGTCAGACAGACAGAGCAACGTGGCTCTTGTGTGTTTGGTCAGCTGAGAGCAGGAGACTTAACCCCATCCTGGTACTTTTCACCTCTTGTTATCCACTCTCTCATAATTCATGTGGTAACAGGTGCTGTGAATCCTTGGATACGGCCTCATTGTAATGCCGTATTTAAAGTCTGCAATGTACCTGGATTTTGGATTGAGGCTCTGAAAATGGTTGAATTGATTTTATTGGTGTAGAGATCGATTCTGCTCATTGTGAACATAGTTAGTCACTTAGAAAAGAAAACTGTGGCTTTAAAAAGCCATGGTACTCGCTCATCCTGGAAAAGTGAGGTGCTGGGAAACAATAAGCACTTAAATGTGGCTTAAATGTTCTTCAATTTGACTTTCATAGAATAGAATAGAATACTTTTATTGGCAGTTTGAAAAATCACAACAATGTCACCATTTAAAAAAACGGCAACTTGGATTACACACAAAAAAGACAAAGCTTGTTTCCATTGTGATCCACTTTGTACAGTTTGTTGCGTGTTGTTCTATGTCTCAAACACATCATAAAACGAAGAAAATGAAATCCTTATACGTAAAGTTAGAAGCAATACATATAGGACAAGAGGTACACAAGAAGAATCCAATGTAGTCAGAGGAGCGGGCTGTGTATGGTACAAACTAATTCCTAGTATTCCACTTTTGTGAGTGAATGGTTTCCATATTGGGGGAGTTCACTGACACACCTGAGCCCTTGAGACACACATCGGATGATAGATTTTTGTTGTTATTAAAAGCTGTATTGGATAGTGTAAGTGGATAGAGAGACAGGACGGGTAAGATGGAGAGAAGTGTGAATGACACAGGCCCTGAGCTGCACTTGAACTCGGTACATTGTCATCATGTGGCCGGCGGTTGAGTCACCACTCGGTGCTCCACGGTGTGTGATTTCAAAACTGACGCGGTCATTGGCGAGAAAATAAGCACTCTGTTCTCATTTCTTTAGCAATTCCTCAAATAATCTTTTTCCAGACTTGCCACCTCTAAAATGCATCCTCCGTTTTCCGTCATTCGATCCTCTTCTCTTCTCTTTTGTCTTTAATTTCTCTCATTTCTTTAGCTTTTTTTTTGTTTCCGCTTTTCTCTGTTTTGGTTTGATTGATATCAACCGCTGACCTCTGGGAACCTTGGAGCTTTTAGAAATGACAGTTAGAGTAGCGCTGATCACACGCAACACCGTCAGTCTGTCCTATATGAACTTGGTTTAACCCTGTCAATGCGAGGGTGTTTTCTAAGAAGTCACAACCTTATAGGAACACCAGTGCTCCAGTTTGATTGTACCGTAGCTCTTTGTCCATGCTCGTTCACAGAGAAAACGGAAATAGTTTTCTCATTCAGTTGCTATTTCTCTTTCTATTCCTTTATCACCTTCCTCGTGCTCCTCTCTTTCTCACTCTCTGTCTCTCTCTGTGTGTGTGTTGTTTCCAGACCCCAGCTCTATCCTGGGGTCTGTTTTTTTCCTGTTGATTTACAGCTTAAACGTTGAGAGCTGTCCTCATTTCAGACAAGAGCCTGTCATCATCATTCTCCTCTCTCTTTTCCTTCACATACTTTCTGAACACATCTGTGGAGCAGCCCCCACACCCCCCCTCTCTCTCTCGTGTCATTTCATGTATGTACTGTATGTATGTATGTTCTGTATGTATGTAAGTACAGTATGTATGCACTGTACGGTATGTATGTACATACAGTATCTATCCAACCATCCTTCTCTCTGTCTTTCTCTAGCTGTGTGTGTGTGTGTGTGTGTGTGTGTGTGTGTGGGGGGGGGGCTGGGATGAGTTGCAATTTGTAAGTACAGTAGCTCTGGCTGAGAGCATCTGCTAAGCAGCTACACTTAAATTTAAATTGTTTTGTGTAGGCTCTGGAGATTTTGGCATAGGGTCAGTTTCCTTGTTCTTGTTAACTGTGTGTGTGTGTGTGTGTGTGTGTGTGTGTGTGTGTGTGTGTGTGTGTGTGTGTGTGTGTGTGTGTGTGTGTGTGTGTGTGTGTGTGTGTGTGTGTGTGTGTGTGTGTGTGTGTGTGAAAGAGAGACTCTGAGAGCCAAGATAAATTGTTTTCTTGTATTTTGTTATTGTTTTGTTTTCTTAATGTGACATATTTCATCAATGACCATCAAGTCAACAACAAGTCAACTTCCTCTCATTCTCTCTCTGTCTCTATCTCTCTATCTCTCTTCCTCCCAGGCCGACAGACTGCAGCAGAAGGCTGAAAAATGTAAGTGAAGCCTTCGCACTACAGTGGGATAATTTGTTGTCTTCTGTGTTTGCAAGGAACTGCTCTTTTGGGACACGTGTCTGACTAAGTACCGTCCGTCCGTCTGTTCGTCTGGTAGCTGGCACTGTGCCTGTCAGTCTGCGTGAGAGCTTCTCCATCTCCTCTCTCGGTTTCTTTTATCTTTACTAACATTCTGTGCTTGACCTACAGTCTTTTCTGTCTGTTCTAACTCTATACTACCGTATTTCACATAGTGTTTTGTTGTAGGTCTACCTGCCAAGTCTACAGCTTCCCTTTCTGGGAATTCTATCCATTCTAGCTCCATCTATTCTACCTTTATTGTCTCCGCCAGGCCGAAAGGCATGGCGAGAGAGTATGTTTTCGCCCCTGTCCGTCCGTCCGTCCGTGTGTCCGTCCGTGTGTCCTGTCTGTGTGTTAGCAGCTAATCTCCGGCAC